>NC_082711.1:109058680-109265991 GCF_030144855.1 Hypanus sabinus | reverse complement strand
GAAATGGACGTCAATAAATTTTTGGCGGAGCTAACCACTGAGGCAATAGAGGATGCCAGGAGGGTGGAGCTGTTGAGTATTGCAAGAAAGTTGAATCTTTCGAAGGTGAAGACATCAACAAGGAAGTCAGAGGTGCAGAGAGCCATTGCCGACATTATGTATCTACGGGGGGTGTTTCACGTAGAGGAGCTAGAGTCATTTCCCGAAAGTAAACCTAGTGAGGTTGAGATCTGACTGCAGATGGAAAAATTAAGGTTTGAGGCTGAAGAGAGGAAAAGGATGCAGCAGTATGAGTTTGAGTTGCGAGTAAAAGAGATGGAGGCTGTAAGACAGAGAGAAGAAAGGGAAAAAGAGAGGCGGTTTGAGCTGGCAAAGATAAAAGCATTGCAGGAAGGGGATAGGTAGTAGACCCAGCCGGGGAGATTCAAGGTGAGTCAGGAGATTAAGATGGTACCCCCATTTGAGGAAACGGATGTCGATAGGTATTTTCTGCATTTTGAGAAAGTCGCTGTGAATCAGGACTTGCCGAAGGAGAAGTGGGCTATTCTGTTACCGTGTGTTCTTAAGGGGAAGGCCCAGCAACCCTATTCAGCGTTGTCTGCGGATGAGGCAAAGAATTATGATGAAGTAAAAGGGGCTATACTGAGGATTTACGAGTTGATTCCGGAGGCATACCGGCAAAGGTTCCGGAATTTGAGGAAGCCGTGGGACAGCACGTACTTAGAGTTTGTCCATGAGATGCAAATGTACTTTGAGCGTTGGTGCGCCTCGAAAGGGGCCAGTGAGGATCTTGACAAATTAAAACAGCTGATGCTGATCGAGCAGTTTAAAAGCTGTGTCCCTGAGGGTATGAGGACGTACTTGGACGAGAAAGAGGCAGAAACCCTGGCCATGACTGCCAAGTTAGCAGACGAGTATGCCTTAACCCACAAGGTAAAGTTTTCTCTGAGTAAGAGCTACCAGAGGGTAGTAGGGATGATAGAGAGAGCCCACCGGCTAAGTCAGAGAGTAAGCCGGGGACTAGCGGAAAGGGTAAGGAGGATGAGAAGCGGTCTGGAGGGAAGTTCCCCAGTTCTACGTGTTATAATTGTGGGAAAGCCGGTCACATAGCGCCTAAGTGTTTTGCTCCCAAAAGAGGTAAAGGAAAGGGAAAGGCGCCAACTCCAACTGCCTGTATTTAGCCGGCTGAAATGCCGTTAAGGGAGGAGGAGGAGTCAAGCCAGGTTCAGGAAGGATGTGAGGCATTTCTTTCGACTGGGTTGGTATCTGTGAAAGAGGGGTCAACCCCAGTGCCAGTGAGAATCTGGAGAGACACTGGGGCTTTTCAGTCCCTGATCCTAAGCAGTGTGTTGGACTTCAGTGCTGGTGACGTGGTGATAGAAGGGGTTAGAAAAGGGACCGAGGCAGTACCGTTGCATAAAGTATTTTTGAAATGTGACTTAGTATCCAGACCAGTCACGACAGGGGTGCAGCCTGCACTCCCGATACGTGATGTGGATGTCTTACTCGGGAATGAGCTGGCAGGAAGGGATGTTTTCCCAGCAGTTCAGCTCACGAGTAAGCCTGCAAGGGCTGAGGACCCGCCCACAGATTCGGAAGTTTACCCTGCCTGTGCAGTAACCAGAAGCATGGCGAGAAGGGCTGCTGAGACAAACACTAATTTAGCTGAGACATTTTTACTGTCCCTGGATCAGCAGGGATGAAAGAATAGTGAGGATATGGAGAGTAAGGGGGTCGAGGCAGATTTATCGTTGTCAAGGAAAGACTTTGTGGAGAAACAGAGCAAAGATGAGAAGCAGATGTGGCAGCTGGAAGGTCCAGTGTTGGACACTGATGGTTTATGTAGCTTGAAAGAGCTGTCTGCAGTTGGAGAATTTAAGGAGTGTGTTCCCGATGCTGTGAGGGCATTCTGAGGTGAAAAGGATGCAGCTACCTTGAGGGTTAGCAGACGAGGTTGTTTTAACCCGCAGGGTTGAGTTTACTCCGGATGGGAGTTTCCCAGGGAATAGCTGGGAGGATCAGGAGAACTTGGAATTTGAAACTGGAACTGGTATTGAAAGCCTGGAAGAGGCAGATGTCCCGTTTGCCTGTGTTCAGGTTGTTGCGGTGCCTGTGGATTCACAGGGTACTGAACCTTGTGTTGAGACTCAGTTAAGGTCTGAGGTGTCTGACTTGGTTAAAAAGGAATGCAGTCCTTTTGTGTCAGATAGACTTGGTTCAGCGAGTAAGGGGTTAACCCTGGTGCCAGTGGAAAGTGAGGATTCTCAGTCACTTGTGTTAGAAGGTGTTCTAAAAGTTAGTGATGAGATGAAAGCCAGTGATGTGAATATTATTGAAGATAAAGGGAAAATTATTGTTCATGGACTTTTAAATAAAGTACTTGTGAAGTGTGGATTGACTTTGCTGAGAGAAGCTGCTCTCTCAGATGCTGAGACACTACTTGCTGATTTGTTAAACTATGTTTTGGAATTTAAAGACAAATAACTTGGTGGTGTTGTTCAAGTTTGTGATTTGGAGAGACCATCTGCTGGTGTTATTATGGAAACTGATAGGATTAAAGATCTTAAAGATAAAATTAATGACTTGCTTAAAATTAATGAGTTGTTTGGAAGTTCAGTAAATGGGCTTAGTCTGGAAAACATTGGTGATAAGCTAGCACCTGTGCAGGGAGTCTATGAAGGCCTTATCCGAGCTGGTAAGAAAGCTGATCACGTGATGCTTAAGTGTTCTGTTTCGAAGTGGAAAAGGGACAATGGTTGACCAAATGCCTCTTTAAATAACAAGATCTGGTTTTGCAGGAATTAGATTTTTTTTTGTGACAAAGCTTGTGAAGGAGAAGAACAAAAGATTGCTAAACTGGAGTCTGATATTACAAGAATATGGCCTCAAAGTAAAGGGTACTGACAACGTGATTACTGATTGTTTACCTAGATGTTAGATTTGAAATTATATCTGTGTTACTCTGTTGATTGATGACTATTTATGTATTATATTAGACTCTGTAATGTACATTTATGTATAAATTTTTACACCCCTGTAAAAATTCCTAAAAGGGTGGGGGTGTGATGAGCAAACCAGGCTGAGATGGGGTCCAGAGTTGACCCCCCTGTGAACTATGCTGCTAATGAGAGAGAGAGAAAGAGGGGGGAGGCATCCTGCACAGATGAGAGAGAGAGAGAGACATGATTTAATATTATGGCTCCTTGGCTGATTGTTTATCCTTGTTCCAGTGACACTTTTGCCTGCTTGTAAGACTCTTGCAGAGACAGCAAGGCGGGACTGGCCTGATGGATGGCCAGTGTCCTGTAGAAGGGAGATAAAACAGGGGTGAGAAGACAGCTGAAACGTCTCCACCCAAGCAAGGCTGCAGGCCTGGATGGTGTCAGCCCCAGGGTGCTCAAAGCCTGTGCCCCCCAGCTATGTGGAGCACTTCACCATGTCTTCAACCTGAGCCTGAGTCTCCAGAGGGTTCCTGTGCTGTGGAAGACGTCCTGCTTCGTTCCTGTACCAAAGACACCCCAGTGCCTCCAATGACTACAGACCAGTGGCATTGACCTCCCACATCATGAAGACACTGGAGAGACTTGATCTAGAGCAGCTCCAGCCTATGGTTAGGCCACACTTAGATCCCCTCAGTTCGCCTACCAGACCCGACTAGGAGTTGAGGATGCCATCGTCTACCTGCTGAACCGTGTCTACGCCCACCTGGACAAGCCGGCGAGCACTGTGAGGATTATGTTTTTTGACTTCTCCAGTGCGTTCAACACCATCCGCCCTGCTCTGCTGGGTGAGAAGCTGACAGTGATGCAGGTGGATGCTTCCCTGGTGTCATGGATTATTGATTACCTGACTGGCAGACCACAGTACGTGCGCTTGCAACACTGTGTGTCAGACAGAGTGTTCAGCAGCACTGGGGCTCCACAGGAGACTGTCCTGTCTCCTTTTCTCTTCACCATCTACACCTCGAACTTCAACTACTGCACAGAGTCTTGCCATCTTCAGAAGTTTTCTGATGACTCTGTCATAGTTGGATGCATCAGCAAGGGAGATGAAGCTGAGTACAGGGCTACGGTGGGAAACTTTGTCACATGGTGCGAGCAGAATCATCTGCAGCTTAATGTGAAAAAGACTAAGGAGCTGGTGGTGGACCTGAGGAGGGCTAAGGTACCGGTGACCCCTGTTTCCATCCAAGGGGTCAGTGTGGACATGGTGGAGGATTACAAATACCTGGGGATACGAATGGACAATAAACTGGACTGGTCAAAGAACACTGAGGCTATCTACAGGGTCAGAGCCATCTCTATTTCCTGAGGAGACTGAGGTCCTTTAACATCTACCGGACGATGCTGAGGATGTTCTACGAGGCTGTGGTGGCCATTGCTATCATGTTTGCTGTTGTGTGCTGGGGCAGCAGGCCGAGGGTAGCAGACACCAACAGAATCAACAAACTCATTCATAAGGCCAGTGACGTTGTGGGTGAGGAACTGGACTCTCTGACGGTGATGACTGAAAACAGGATGCTGTCCAAGTTGCATGCCATCTTGGACAATGTCTCCCATCCACTCCATAATGTACTGGTTAGTCACAGGAGTACATTCAGCCAGAGACTCATTCCACCGAGATGTAACACTGAGCGTCATAGGAAGTCATTCCTGCCTGTGGCCATCAAACTTTACAACTCCTCCCTCAGAGTGTCAGACACCCTGAGCCAATAGGCTGATCCTGGACTTATTTCCACTTGGCATGATTAACTTATTATTATTTAATTATTTATGGTTTTATATTGCTATATTTCTGCACTATTCTTGGTTGGTGCGACTGTAACGAAATCCAATTTCCCTTGGGATCAATAAAGTATGTCTGTCTGTCTGTCAAAAGCAGGTCTGCAAAGACACAAGCAGACACACCACGGGACACTAAAAGAGTGTTGTGCACCCACGTGAAGGTGGGGGTTTGAAGGATCGATTCAGGGGAATCGATCAGTAGCTCACAGTGTGTGAAGGTGCAACCGGTGGGGACTTGTTTGTGTGTCCACCCTTGCCTGGGTGACAGGACTACCACTGAAGAACAGTTGTACAGGGGTCACAGTCGGTGACCATAACAGGACAGAAAGATAATGAAAGGTTCGACGGCAACGGAATCACCTCTCGCTCTCTCTCTCTCCAACGGTATACTAGCAACTACCTCAACCTAAACTGAACTGAACTGAACTCTGCACCATCGTAAGACTATTCATTTACCCCTAGACTTTGAAAGAGCTTGGTTTTGATTCCTATTTCCACACTTCTGTATATATCATTGCTCACCAGTTTCATATATTTGCTTTTTATAGTACTGTATTACTAAGTTTGCTAATAAACACTGTTAGTTACAGTAATACCAGACTCCAACGTGTATTCCATTTTTATGCTGGTTCGGCAACCCGGTCACGAGGTACGTGACAGTTGGTACAACTCCAAAGCCACTCATAGTCTACACCAACTATAATCCGTCAGTGTTTCTGAGTAAGATGAAAAACAAAAATAGAAGATTATTAAATTGGAGTTTAATGTTACAGGAGTATAATATATTTATAACTCATATTAAAGGCAAAGATAATGTGATTGCTCATTGTCTATCTCGATGTTGAATGTACCATGTAATTTTTTTAAATTGAATGATAATTTAATATTTGTCACACCTCTGTGTAATAATTTGTAAGGTGCTGTATACTGTGTATGTTGTAAATTTTATACATTTGTATTTTTTCTTTTGTAACTAGTTAATTGTTAATAACAGACCAGAATTTTTTTCGGAGGGAGGTGTTACGTACCCGTGGGTATCCTATGACTGTCACATGACCATGATGTAACTGAGGCTTTGCTGGGCATGATGTAATGGTCTTGTGATGGTGGCGTGATGTAATTTTCCCACCAGTGAGAGGCCATGTGATGGCCTGATTCAACAGAGTATAAAAGGAGGACCCCTCCCTGTGACGTGGGTCAGTTTCGTGGCTTAAGTCGTCCGTGACTCCGTTCTGCTTCATATTTGACTTTATGATGCAGTTTCGTTTTAAAAGTGGAGTTTTAATTTCTACTGTAGAATCATTGTGCTAGCAGTTCTGAAAATCATTGCCAGTTAAAGTCCAGTCGGAGAGTGAAGAATTATCGAAGTTCCGGAAGCCGAAGAATCAAGGAGAGTTGATGTCGGCGGTAAAACGGGTTTGATCTTATTTAATCTTCGTACACAGAGTTAGTAACCTGCGGCTGAGATAGTTCCTGAATTGTGAAAGCAGAAAGAGTCGGACGCAGTGTTTCACCAAGGAAAGGTCAGTGCCTTTAAGGCATTTTATTTCCTTTGCCGTAAATCCTTCAGGAACAGCATACTTCGGCTGGGATCAGCAGTAACGTCATGAAAGGGAATTTATTACTTCAAGGAAAGTCTCTCCTAAATGACTGTGTAAATCATTTGGACTTCTTGCAATACTATTTTAAAGAATTGAGTTTGCATTTCTCACTTTAAGAACTATTCGAGCTGCCATATAGCAGTCAACTTCCAGTTAAGTTAGTCATTTGTTTACTTTTAGGTATTTTTAGCAGTGTTTAATAAATATTTTATTTGTTATAAAACACCTGTCTCAATTATATATTCATTGTTGCTGGATCATAACACACTCTTTTTATTAATGCTACTTCACATTGTATTTCGTTACTGGACAGAAGTGCTGCAGCTTTCCACTGGTTGTCACATTTCCATTGGTTGTCACAAGGGCTTGTAAAGTTATGTTCAGCAGCATGTGCCTTGTTCTTATTTCTGGATCCACTGACCAGTTCCCTCTCATTTGGTCGCAGTTTCTTGATGGAGAATTTTATTTTGCTCCTAATCGTTTTAAGTCTGGGCTTCAGTCTGTGGACTGCAGATCTATTTATGGTTGATTATCTCTGCTGAGGACAGTGTCAAGCAATTGTCTCACAGTAACATTAGTAAGCAACACACACAAAATGCTGGAGGAGCTCGGCAGGTCAGGCGGCATCTCTGGAAATGAATAAACAGTCGACGTTTCAAGCTGAGATCCTTCTTTAGGACTGGAATGGATGTTCAGAACTGTACAGTCTTACAGAGGAAATATGTATTCCTTAAAAAGTATTTGAACACAGCATTGTAACAAAGTAACCACAACTTTCACCATGTTAGTTAAAAGGAACATTTTAACTTCCCTTGTCCTTGTATGGAATGTTTTGGGCTGTGCAATGGATCGCATTCAGTCATTTTCAGATGCGAGAGCATTGGTGGTGGAGTGAAGTAGGTTTGCTCAGGTTCTGAAACAAAAACGGAAAGTTGAGTGCATCTTCATTTCTGAGTTTATTGAATTTTTGTTTCACAGGCAGTGACACAAGGTTGTTTCTGGACTAATCCATGACATGATCATGTTGCAATGATGACATCTCACACAGAGATTCTTGCTTTTCTTGTGGTCGTTCCATCCTGCATTGGTCCAAATCTCAGTTTCACATCTTGCTCTGTATTTGCCTTCTCCTGCCTCTTTGGCTTGTAGATGTTGATAGTTTATCTTGCAGGGTATCTCTGTACACAGCAGCATTCCAGTCAATGAATATGGTCTCACTTCGTAGTTCTGTAATATACAGTAAAGTTCTTGTTTCCACAACTTTCTTTGTCACAAGGGGTTCTTTACCATATATATACATGTGAAAACTAAGCATACTGCAAACTGTTGAAGAACTCACTGTTAGCTCTCCTCAGAGCTTGCAAATCACCTAACAGTGCAGAGACATAGTACATTTTGTAGATTCCGACCTGACATTTTCTCCAGTGGGGATCTTAATATAGTCATCATCTGTTACAAGTATGTGTATGATGGAGAGCACTTGGTAAACACACTCCTTACACACACAAACCTTGCCTGATCATTCTGTTGTTGCGCTGAGTGGACACACTTCAATGTCTTCCTCGGTATATTCTCATCATGGGTCCTAAGCCACTTGGGTTGGTTTTATGGTGCCTTTCCTGCCATACATGGTGGAATACTCCATTTCTTTAGTAACGGGGGATGTGTAAGCCTGTAAACATTGTTTGTATACTGTAATTAAGGTAGATGCTTCTGTTGATTTGGTAATACGATTCTAACTACACTGTGGGGTACATCAGATTCTTTGATGGTAATTAAACGTTCTATGTCGTGCTGAATTAAAGGGACTCTTAACTCTCAATATGAGAGAGAGATAGGGGCTGTTGAGAGTTCACATTGGACAAGCCTAGTACAGACTATTATTATGTTTTCTGGTAGATCTTGTAAATATTGGTAGTTTTCTTTTCAGTAATTTTTGTAAGATGCACCTAATAAACACCCTTGCACTGAAGTGCTAAGTGACTCCAGCCATTTTCCCTTTGGTCATTACCCACATGCCTAACTATCAACTCTAATGTTAACACATGCTCTCTTTGGGTGCTTCCCCTATCTTGAAGCTTGGCATTGTGGTTGTTTGGTATATCAAACACTTGTCCAATTCCTGGGATCCACAATCTTTCTCTTAACAGATGTTTTTTGACGTTGCTGTGAACATTGTCCATATTGCATTCCCGTAGTGACTCAGAGTTGACAATGCAATTACCTTAGAGCACAAGTTTTATGAATCAGGATTATTATCACTGACATATGTCATGAAATTTGATGTTTTGCAACAACAGTACAGTTCAATTCATAAAAAATTACTATAAATTACTATAAGAAATATTAGACCATAAGACATAGGAGCAGAATTAGGCCATTTGGCCCATCATGTCTGCTCTACCATTCCATCATGGCTGATTTATTATCCCCCTCAATCCCATTCTCCTGCTTTCTCCCCTTAGCCTTTGATGCACTGACAAATCAAGAATCTATCTACTGCCACTTTAAATGTACCCAATAACTTGGACACCACAGCCATCCATGGCAATGAATTCCACAGCTTTGCCACTCTCTAGCTAAAGAAATTCTCCCTCATCTGCATTCTAAATGGATGTCCCTCTATTCTGAAGCTGTCCCTCTGATCCAAGTCACATACTGTATATAGAACTAAAATACTGAGGTAGGGTCTATGCATTCATTGTCAGAAATCTGATAGCGGAGGGAAAGGAACTCTTCCTGAAACATTGAGTATGTGTCTTCAGGCTTCTATACCTCCCCTTCATGGTAGCAATGAGAATAGGGCATGTTCTGGGTGGTGGGGGTCCTTAATGATGGATGCCTTAATGATGAACGAACATGGTAAGTTGAATTTGGAGATTGTTGTGAACTGTGTGTTCAAATTGCAGTAATATATAGTGTAAATCACACGAGGGCGCTGTTTCCATTTCTGCGATTGATGCTGCACCCACAGCAAAGAGTGACATTGGGTTCCATTGCAGCATCATTGATTTAGGCAGGGTATTAATGCTCACAAAGTCTCTGCAATGTGGGAGGAAACTGGAGCAGCCATTTAACTTGCTTTTTAACAAGATGATGCACCATCAATAACTCTCTGAGACGTGAAGGTGAGATATCGGCTTTTATTGACTGGAAGAAAGAACAAGCAGTTGTTGACCACCATACTACATCCTGGAGACTGAGGGCAGGGCTCAGGCCTCAATCGCCTTTATACCGGGGTCTGTGGGAGGAGACACGGTCAGTGGGAGGGGCCACAGGAGCAGTCAGTGGGGGGGGGGGGGCATGTCCAGACAGGTATATGTAGTTCACCACACAAGACTTTCTACAGGGGCACGATTGAGAGCATCCTGACTGGCTGTATCACTGCCTGGTATGGGAACTGCTCTTCCCTCAATCACAGGATTCTGCAGAGAGTGGTGCGGACAGCCCAGCACATCTGTAGCTGTGAACTTCCCATGATTCAGGACACTTACAAAGATAGGTGTGTAAAAAGGGCCCAAAGGATCATTGGGGACCCGAGTCACCCCAACTACAAACTGTTCCAGCTGCTACCATCCGGGAAACGGTACCGCAGCATAAAAACAGGATCAGCAGGCTCCGGGACAGCTTCTTCCACCAGGCCATCAGACTGATGAACTCATGCTGTCACAACTGTATTTCTACGTTATATTGACTAACCTGCTGTCCATACTATTTATTATAAGTTACTACAAATTACACATTGGACATTCAGATGGAGGTGTAACATAGGGATCTTTACTCCTCATGTATTTGAAGGATGTGTTTAATAAAGTCAATTCAATTCAATTCCTGCCTTCCCCTTTGTAACCCTTCATGTCCTGATTAATCAAGATTCTGTTAACCTCCACTTTAAATATACACAAAGACTTGGCCTCCACAGCTGCCTGTGGCAATGAATTCTACAGATTTACAATCCTCTGACTAAAGAAATTCCTCATCTCATTATCCTCAATGGTTGTCTAGTCAACAAGTTAAACAGGCAGTTTGCTAAGGTCAGGCTGTGTTAATGGAGAGAGTGAGTCGATACAACAGGGATAATGTAAAGCAGAAATGGTCAGTTCTGATGCAAAGTGAGTTGAAAATTGAACACACTTTCCATCTATCAATGTCTCTGCAGTAAAGCCAGAGCACCCTGACGAAACCGACAGTCAATGGAATGCAAACAGTGAGAATCTCTGTTCTTGTTACTTGCCTTACTGCTGGGGATGTAACACTGGACCACAAATGTTTTCAAAAGTGTTACTTCATCAGAATTTCTTTATGCTTATGATCGGCCACTTGAAGCTGAACACACATATAATTTCAGATTATTCCATTGATGAATTCCAGTTGCCCAGATATTGTTTCTCCATGACCACAATGTCCTGGTGAACCCTTTCACAATGCTGTCACTGACAGAGCCTAGAATTGCAGGGAAGAAGTTGAAATGGGAATGTAGAAAAGTCATCTTTGGAGACAGGTTGCACTTCATGGCTTTGTATGCTTGGAGCATGTTGTCAACCAGCTGCACGTAGTTTGGTGCTCTATAGTTGCCAAGAAAGTTTTCGACAACATTCTTGAGTGCCTTCTATGAGATTTTCTACATTCCCACTAGAAGTTCTTTGAATTGCCTGTCATTGATGACCTTGTAGCGGTGTGCTACACGCAGCGCTAAAATTACGACACAGAGTCGGTAACTGCAGTCGAAAGAAAAAACTTTATTCGAAAACTTCAGCCTCACTTTTAAGCCTCTGTCAACCGACCCCCCCATGGCGCAGAGGCTCCAAAGCTCTGTGCTCGCAAACCCCCGTAGGCTATCTAATTGTGAGTCGGTTCGGATACGCTAGGAAATGGGTCGCCACAACCTGTTTGATTTCAGGACCAACAAAAATTCATTCCTTAATCTTGGCATCAGTTGTTCTGGGAAACATCTGTCTCACATATCAAAATCCTTCGTGGAAACTTAGTTTTTCTAAAAACCTGTCCAACCTTGCAACATCTGCCCTGCCTAAGCATGCCCAGGCACGCCAGGGCAGGATGGAAAACTTTTCAGCTTACATTGCGGGCACCAATTCAATTGACTTGAATTATGAATTGAAACAACATATACAGTATAGGCAATTCTTAAAAATTGATGCGTGATTGGGAAATTTCGTGGTGATTTTCATGATCAGCATCCCAAAATCCATTAGATACACCCAAAAGTATTCAGGAAGCAAAATCTTTCTTGTCTAGTGTGATGGATCCTCTACTAGTGATGAACTTTAAGAGGATAAGCTGATAGATGTAACTAAGACAATAAAAAGAACAGAGAAGGGAGTTAAGTCAAATACTTTTCCCATGCTAGGGATATCAAAACAAGAGGGCATGGTTTAAAGTGTGAGGAAAGAGGTTTAAAGGAGTTTTGAACACAGGTGAGATACCAAAGGAGGTGTAAGCTTTTCTCTCTCTCCGCTAGCCTGCAGGTCACCCTTGGGCAAGGTGTAGCATCTGCATCGCCCCCCCCCCCCCGATGAGGGTCATGTGAAGCTACGGAAGCAGGTGGTCGTATGAGTAGCCGGTGCATGTCACAAGTCCTGGTTATGTAACCACTGACACAAGGTGGATGATCTCTGAAGAGTATTGACAATGACTAGGGAAGTTAATAACTCATCAGTTAATAACTCATTGGGGTGATTGATAAGTTTGTGACCTAAGGTAGAAAGAAATGAGTTATTAACTTCAAACTGTCTGCATAATCACTCAAAGAGTTGAGTGATCTCCTTCTACCTTAGGCCATGAACTTATCAATCACCCATCTGTGGACACTTTCTGGAGGTCCAAGATCTGTATGCTCCATGACCGCTGGCCGAAGTGTGTAAATGTAGGGGGAACGATGTTGAAAAATAAATGAGCTAGGTTTTCTAAAATTGACTCCTTCTACCTTAGGCCACCAACTTATCAATCACCCCTTGTACTTACATTGTCAATGTTTCAAGTTGGTGATACCATTTATTGGAGCAGCAAAGTGAAAGATCTGCTTGCATCTATAAGTTCTGATGTTGATACTGTAGCTATTAATCAATTCATTCAACATGCGTATAATCTCCTGGATAGTAGATTTCCTGATGATGAGTTAACAGCATTGCAAGTTTTTGACACTTGCATTTGCAAACGCAACCTACTTTGACTTTGTATGACTGATAAAAAAAAATACAACGAAGGTTTGGCCTCAAAAATGTCACAGCAATAGTGTGATTTCAAATTTGCTGTTTCTGAGGAAGTTAAGACTGGTTCAATTAAGACATTCACTGATATGTTGAACTACGTGCTTAGAAATGAAGAATCTGAAGAACTGTCAACTCTTGTTGACATCACTGGAACACTTCAAGCATCGAGTACTGACTGCGAACATGGATTCAGTCTTATAAATTCCACCGACGGCAAATCCAGAAACAGACTAGAAATGGAATATTTGGATGATCTAATTCAGGTGGTCTTGCAGTCAACCCAACACTCCTTGGGTTGACATCTTCTGGATAGATCATGGAACCATATGTTTCACTTCTTTTATGTCTCTTGTGCTTGTTCTTCGTCTCAGATGTGATTCTGGAATTGTTGGAGCCTGTGATTTGCTGCATGGAGATGGTTTAGGTGTTCCAGCGCTCTGCAGTCTCCAAGAGAATTCCAGAGGCTGCGTGCCTGAACTTCAAGTCAGGCAGGCTGCAGGATGGCTATGGGGCATGAACCAATGTTTGACTCCATTTTGCTGATGAAAGCTTCCATTGCACTTTAAAGTGATGAGGGAAATTGAGGTATTGAGGTGATTACGGAAGGTAAGTGCCAGCTGCCTGCCTTTTGATCATTGACGATCAATAGACAATAGGTGCAGGAGTAGGCCATTTGGCCCTTCAAGCCAGCACTGCCATTCGCTGTGATCATGGCTGATCATCCACAATCAGTATCCCGTTCATGCCTTCTCTCCATATCCCTTGACTCTGCTATCTTTAAGAGCTCTATCTAACTCTTTCTTGAAAGCATGCACGCCTGCTTCACCAGGAAAAGCCTTTGCGCGGGACGGGACTGTGAATTCATGCCTCCTACAGTATTCCTGCCCGGGGAAGTTTGAATAAATCTCTTTTGTAACTGCAGTTCACCGACTACATGTCGTTATTTCAGCGCTGCATGTATCACACTGCTACAATTGGTGACCCTGACGGCCCAAATGATATTTGAGCCAAAAATGAACGACGCCGCATCTGTTCATGCAGTTTCGTTGAAACTGCCAAGCTTCTGGACGCTGCGACCTCACCTATGGTTCCAGCAAGCAGAAGCCCAATTCCACATTCGGCAGATAACCTCAGATGCCACATGTTACTACTACGTGGTGAGCTCCCTCCACCAGGAGACAGCTGCCCAGGTTGAGGAGTTCATACAGTCGCCCCCAGCGGACAGAAAATACACAGAATTCAAAGCCCTGCTCATAAGGACTTTCGGACTCTCACAACCCGAGTGAGCTGCCGGCTTACTGCACCTGGATGGTTTGGGAGACAGGCCACCATCGGCTTTGATGAACGAGAAGCTCTCCCTGGCTGGAGGTCACAAGCCATTAACCAGGGATAAGGACTCTTGTCAATATGTTGTAAAAACTTTGAAGGAGGAGTTCTCGGTTAGAATCTTGGTATGTGCAGCCGGGTACCAGAAGAAATGCTCGGTTCCAGCTAAAAGGCAGCAACAAGAAGATGCAGCTTTCAGACCTTCTTAGACTGGGTTGGTTGGGTGTGTTGACTTTAAGGTGGACTGTTGGCAAATTGAAGGGAGAGAACAGACTAGCCATGGCATGGGAAGGCTATTGAAAAACGTGAGTCAATTTCTGTTTATTTATTTGCTTGTTTGTTTATTTAAAGTCCTTCTGGTCCTTTGAGTCCCATTGCTCATCACTCCCCTGATTTAACCCTGGCCTAGTCATGGGACAGTTTACAATGACCAGTTAATCTTACCAACCGATCAGTCTTTGGACTGTAAGAGGAAACTGGAGAACCCAGAGGAAACCCATGCGATCACAGGGAAAACATCCATACTCCTTGCAGATAGCGGCAGGAAATAAACCCAGGCTGTTGGTACTGTAAAACGTTGTGCCAACACCACACTGCCGTGCCACCTCATGAGTTGGAAACATCAAGGAGGAAGGCTCCATCTGAGATAAGAAAAGATAACAATTAATTTCAAAATCCAGGGATTTGTAGGGCTGACTTACGAGCATTTTTCAAGGTGTGCTCATGTGTTTACTTGCTACAGGCCTGGACTGGTTCAGATATTTCAAAGCTGAGTGGAGAGAGGTCCATGGTGCTGGGTGACAGGCACTGGTAAATATTCAGAAACACTATCAGGTTTAATATCACTGGTATACATTGTGAAATTTGTTGTTATGCAGTGACAGTACATTGCAATATGTAATAATAAAAATTGTGAATTACAGTAAGAAGAATATATATAAAAATGTTAAATTAGATAAGTAGTGCAAAAAGAGAAAATAAAAGTAGTGAGGTACTGTTCATGGTTTCAATGTCTATTCAAAAATCTGACGGCGGAAGGGAAGAAACTGTTGCTGAATCTCTGAGTGTGGTTTTCAGGCTCCTGTGCCTCCTCCTTGGTGGTGGCAATGAGAAGAGGGCATGTCCTGGGTAATGGGGGTTCTTAATGATGGATGTCACCTTTCTGAGGCATTGCTCCATGAAGATGCCCTGATGCTGGGAGGCTAGTGCTCATGATGATGCTGATGGAGTTTACAACTGTCAGCAGCTTATTTCAATCCTGTGCAGTGCCAGATGGTGATGTGATACAGCCAGTTAGAGTGCTCTCCACAGCACATCCATAGAAATTTGCAAGGTCTTTGATGACATACCAAATCTCCCCAAGCTCCTAATGAAATATTGCCACTGTTGTGCTTTCTTTGTAACTGCATTGATATGTTGAGCCCAGGGTGGATCCTCAGAGATGCTGACACCCATGAACTTGCAATAGCTCCCCCTCTCCACTTCAGATCCCTCCGTAAGGACAGGTGTGTGTTCCTTCGTCTTCCCTTTCTTAAGTCCACAATCAATTCCTTGATCTTACTGACGATGAGTGCAAGGTTGTTGCTGTGACACCACTCAACCAGCTGGTCTATCTTGCTCTGGCATGCATTCTTGTCACCACCTGAAATTCTGCCAACTCTTTTCCACAGATGCTGCCTGGCCTGCTGAGTTCCTCCAGCATTTTGTGTGTTCTGCCAACAACCGTTATGTCCAAGAATAGAGGAAAGCCAGTACTGATCTTGGGTTTAAATTCATTTTGGTGCCCCATACCTCTTTCATTTTCTCCTATTTCTTTATATCTGTGCCAGCTCCTTGTCTAGACTTTAAAGGGCTCAAACATTGAAAGATTCCTGTTTCTTTTCCAGAAAAAATTCTGGCATGTTTCCATCTTATATTTGGTTTAGTTGTCAGATTTCCAGCTGCCCAACGTATCACCCCTGCTGGTGAACTCAGCTTTCTCCAGACTCTGCTCCCTTTGAGATCCCTGCTGATTCATTCTCAGCTGTTGCATAAAAATTCTTAGACACAGAGCAACTGCATGCCAATAAAAGTACAACATATCCTGGTGTCTAGCAACCAGCTACAAAGAAACATGGAAGCGACAGAGGAGATGGTTATTTTTAGGAGGGAAGTTTGATGATAAATAGTTCAACATCGTGCACCCCTGCTGCTCGCCATTTCAATGTAAATAGATAACCTGTTCCATTCCATTTAATGGTGTTGAGTCTGGGACAACTTGTAGTGTTTGCTCCTTGGTGACAGAATGATTCACCATGCTGAGACTTAGCAAAAGGTCAGAGTAAGGGTGTGTGGAAAAGCGTAATGGAACATCTTGTCTGCCGTTATAAGCCAATGCGACAGTATTGATGCAGGTATCTCAAAACTGCTCTGTCAGTTGGAAGTTACTTGTAACTACAATGAGGCGAATTGTCTGGTGCACAGGGGGTGGGAAATTGCTTGATTTTGTTTGAGGTCCAGAGAATCTAATAAACATATTTTATTAACATCTGGCGATTGTTTCCAGCAGATTGGCTGGTGACATTAGGAGCCGTTCTGGAGTTTAGGAGACGGGATGGATGCCAATGGCCAGTATGGCTTTGCGCACAGAATTCCCATTTGTAAATGAACAGGTTCCCCCTTTACTCATTTGGCTGGTTGGTGGGCTGTGTAGATACATCTGTTGGAATTCCATTTGCTTGCTCAATATTATTTTTCTCAGCAGGTGGCAATCAGTGTGACACACCGTGAGGCCTAACAAGAGTTTGGGGGCTCTTGGCTTCTTTCTCTGTGGGCAGCAATCAGCATGAGAGGTCGTACATTGCCGACACAGCATGAGAGATCAGCTGTTGGTGATGCAGCATGAGGTTTAGAAAGAGCTTTATTTTTGGCAGGTGGCAATCAGAGCGAGGGGTCGTTGGCAAAGCAGCGCAGGGTATAAAAAGAGCTCAGGTGTTCTTTTTTTATCTTGGTGGGCGGCAATCAGCATTGGGCCAATAAAAAGAAAGGAAGTGCGAGTGGAGTGGCCATTGATGAATGGGACACTGCTAGAGTGGTCCAGCTTCGGCTAAACAGGCTTGGGCAAGCACAGGTGGAGGTTCTAAGCAAGTAAGTAGGAAAGTTTCTAGTAAGTTTTTTTTCTGCTAGTGCATTGAAGATGGGCCTGGGGATAGTGATATATTCCTTGTGTGAGATGTGGAAAATTTGGGAGACCTCCAGTCTCCCTGTTAACTGCATCTGCATGAAGTGCATTGAGCTGCTGAGAGATCATGTTAAGAAATTGGAACTGCAACTCAATGACTTTTGATTCATATGCAGGCCCCTGGGAACAGGAATAGCCAGCCAGTGCAGTACCCTTATGCTGATCCCCTCAATAAAAGATACACTGCTTTGGCTACTGTTGGGGGTGGGGGTGATGACATACTAGGGGAAATCACACAACCAGGTCTCTGGCAGTGAGTCGGGCTCTGTGACTTAGAAGGGAAAGGGGAAGAAGACAAATGCAGTAGTGATGGGGGATTCCATAGTTAGAGGAGCAGAAAGCAGATTTTGTGGATGTTAAGGACAGCCGGATGGTATGTTGCCTCCCAGGTGCCAGTCGGGATATCTCGGATTGAGTCCACTATATTCTAAAGGAAGAGGGTGAACAGCCAGAAGTTGTGGTACATGTTGGTACCAATGACATAGGTAGGAACATGGAGGAAGTCCTCAAGAGGGAATATAGGGAGTTAGGGAGGAAGATGAAAAGCAGGACCTCCCCAGGGTAGCAATCTCTGGATTACTACCTGTGCCACGTGCCAGTGAGAGTAAAAAATAGGATGTGAGGCTGAGGAATGGGTGCAGGAGGCAGGGGGTAAGATTTATGGATCATTGGGATCTCTTCTGGGGATGGTATGACCTCCACAAAAAGAATAGGTTATACCTGAATCCGAAGGAGACCAATATCCTTGCTCGAGCTGTTGGAGAGGATTTAAACTAATCTGGCAGGGGAATAGGAACTGGAGTGATAGGGCTTAGGATGGGGCAGCTTGTATGCAAGTAGAGGCAGTGTGGAGTGAGACTGTGAAGAAGGACTGGCAGATCTTAGGTGATGAATACAGAAACGAAGGTGTTATATTTGAAAGCACACAGTATACGGAATAAGGTAGATGATCTTGAAGTGCAGTTAGACATTGGCAGGTATGAAGTTGTGAGCATCACCGTTTATAGCTGTGAGGTTATTGTCCAAAGATAGGCATTGTATTGTAGCAAGAGGACAGACAGGTAGGCAGAGGGGGTGACATGGCTCTATTGGTAAAAATTGAAACCAAATCTTCAGAAAGAGGTGACATAGGATAGGAAGATGTAGAATCCTTGTAGGTAGTGTTAGGAAACTGCAAGGATAAGAGGTCCCTGATGGAAGTTATATACAGATGTCCGAACAGTAGCTAGGGTGTGGGATACAAATTACGATAGGAGATAAAAGAAAAGCATGCAAGGCTGGGGATTGAACCCACTAGGGGAATGGGAATTCTAGATTGGAGGTTATTAATAACTCAGATTAGATTAGAAAATTTAAGGTGAAGGAGCCCTTAGGAGTTAGTGATAATAACATGACAGAATTCTCCCTGCAATTTGAAAAAACAAAACTAAGATCAAATATATTGGTATTACAGTGGAATAATGGGAATTAAGGAGGCATAAAAGAGGAGCTGGCCAAAGTTGACTGGAAGGGACACTAGCAGTGATCTCAGCAACACTGGTGTTTCTGGGGGTAATTTGGAAGGTGCAGGAAAGAGACATCCCAAAGATGAAGAAGTATTCTAAAGAGAGGATGAGGGAACTGAAGCTGACAAGAGAAGTCAAAGACACCATAAAACAGGGGTTCCCAAACATTTTTATGTCATGAATCCCTACCATTAACCGAGGGGTCGGTAGGCTCCAGGTCTGGAACCTCTGGCATTTTTTTTAGCATGTCACATCAGACAGTCAGCTGTTCTTGTCTGGCGTGTGGTGTCAGGATTGGTCTCCTTCTGGATTAACCCGGTCACGATATGAACGTTCCTGACTCGACCCTTGTATTGTTTACGAGGCTGACACTCAACCCCGCATGGATGGGAAGCGTGCTTGGGGGGGCAGCTGGACTTGGATTTGAACTCGGGAACCTTCGCTCTGGAGTCTGGCGCTGATGCCATTGCACCACCAGGTGGCCTACCACTGGCATTAAAGCAAAAGAGAGGACATATAATATTGCCAAAAATAATGGAAGGAAGGGGATTGGTGAGCCTTTAAAAGCCAACAAAATACAACTAAAAACAATAAAGAGAGAAGCGATGAAATATGAAGATAGGCTAGCCAATCGAAGGGTCTCGGCCCAAAGCGTCGACATCGCTTCTCCCTCTCGATGCCGCCTAGCCTGCTGTGTTCTACCAGCATTTTTTGTGTGTTGTTGTTTGAATTTCCAGCATCTGCAGATTTCCTCGTGTTTGTACAAAAAGTATATTCAGATGTGTACACAATAAAAGAGGAGAGAGTGGATATCAGATGACTGGAAAGTGACACTGGAGAGATAGTAATGGGGAAGGAGCATAATAGCAATTTTGCATCAGTCTTCACTGTGGAAGACACAAGCAGAATGCCAGGAATGCAAAAGTGTCAGGGGGCAGAAGTGAGCGTCATTGCTATTTCTAAGGAGAAGGTGTTAGAGAAGCTCAAAAGGCTGAAGTTAAATACATCACTTGGATACATCCCAGAGTTCTGAAAGAAGTAGCTGAAGAGAATCTGGAATGGTTTGTGAGAACTGGAAAACTGCAAATGTCACTCCATTCTTTAAAAAGGGAAGGAGGCAAAAAAAATGTAGCTATAGGCCAGTTAGTTTGACTTAAACGGTTGGAAGGATGTTGGAGTCAATTGTTAAGGATGAGACTTTGGGGTACTTGGAGGCACATGACTAATTAGGCCAAAGTCAGCATGGTTTTCTGAAGGGGAAATCTTGGCTGACAAATCTGTTGGAATTCTTTGAGGAAATAACAGGCAGGATAGACAATGGAGAGTCTATGGATGTTGTGTATTTGGATTTTCAGAAGGCTTTTAATGAGATACCCTGTGTGAGACTGCTTAACAAAATGAGAGCCCATGGCATTACAGGAAAGATACCTGGAGGGATAGAAGATTGGTTGACTGGCAGAAGACAAACAGTGGGAATAAAGGGAGCCTTTACTGATTGGCTGCCAATGACTTATAGTTTGCCACAGGGGTCAGATTTAGGACTGCTTCTTTTCATGCTCTATGTCACTGATTTGGATGAAGGAATTGTTGGCTTTACGGCCAAGTTTGCAGAAGATACATAGATTGATGGAAGAGCAGGTAGTGTTGAGGAAGCATGGTGTCTGTAGAAGGATTTAGACAGATTGGGAGAATGGGCAAAGAAGTGGCAGATGGAATATGATGTAGGGCAGTGTGTGGCCATACACTTGGGTAGAAGCAATAATGGTGTGGTCTATTTTGTAAACATGGAGAAATTTTTAAAAAATCTGAGGTGCAGAGGGACTTCATAGTCCTTGTGCAGAATTCCCTAAAGGTTAATTTGGTGGTGAGGAAGGCAATTGCAATGTTAGTATTCATTACAAGAGGAGTAGAATACTAAAGCAGAGATGTAATACTAAAGCTTTATAAGGCACTGGTGAGGCCTCACGTGGAGTATTGTGAATAGCTTTGGACGCCTTATCAAAGAAAGGATGTGCTGATGTTGGAGAGGACCTGGAGGATGTTCATGAGAATAATCCCGGGAATGAAAGGGTTAACATACGAGGAGTGCTTGATAGCTCAGGGCCTATACGTGCTGGAGATAATCTATCAAACATTGAAAGGACTGGATAGAATGGATGTGCAGTGGATATTTCCTAAAGTGTGGGAATTTAGGCACTGAGGGCACAGCCTCAAAATGGAGGGACATCCATTTGGAACAGAGATGAGGGAAAATGTCTTCAGAGGGTGGTGAATCTGGGGAATTCTTTGTTACAGAAGGCAGTCCAGGCCAAGTCATTGAGTATATTTCCGTGAATAGTCAGGGTATCAAGGGTTACAGGGTGAAAGCAGGAGAACGGGGTTGAGAGGGATAATAATGAAATGATGGAGCAGATTCGATGGTCTGAAAGGCCAAATTCTGCTCCTAGGTCTTATTACTGTTTTGAACTATTGGAAGCAATTGCGATGCCCAGCTAAAGAAGAGATTGAACCTGAGGCGGGCCTGGTCTGTTTGGTACAGTTTCGACTACCTGAAGTCTCGACTGGTAGGCGGTATTAAGTATTACACTTCATGCCCGAATGGTATGGTTAGCTTTGTTGATGAACCCACATAATTACTGGGACACAACTGTCCTTCTACCTTCCCTATCCTGACAGCCACGTCTCTGTGAATGCAGATCTTGACGGTGAAATGTGTCACTACTTTGTAGGTTTCACTTGAGTGCGAAGTTATTTGAAGGTCAGGATCATGGATGTTTCTTAATCTCGTGCTGCATGAAGCAGCAATGATCCCTGCCCTTCTTAGGCCTGAACAACCTGCTGCTGGGTCTCCGTAAAATCCTCCAAATTCACCGGAAGGATAAATGAACCGATGTCAGGGTCCTCTCCCAGACCAAAGTCTGCAGGCCAGCCTCTTTCAGTACTTCCACTTCCCTCCACCATCTGCCCGTCACCTCTCCTCACCTGGATCCACCAGCTTGGCAGCTGTTGTACCATCCCTTTCTCACCTCTTTACAAAGACTATCTATCTTTCACCTTTCCGTCCTGATGAAGAATATCCCCTGAATCTTCAGCTGACTCTTCCTCTCCACAGATACAGCACGAACCACTGACTTCCTCCTGTTGTTTCTTTTTAGCTCCAAATTCTTTTTGCACCAGATTTTCAAAACCGACACTTCATATCAATAGGTTTCAATAGATACATTTAATACTGGAGAAATCTATAAAATATTCATCCTGAAATTCTTTTTCTTCATAAACATCCACGAAAATAGAGTCACAAAGAATGAATGACAGTTAAAATGTTAGAACCCCAAAGCCGTCCCCCCAGATTCCCCTCTCATGCACAACCAGTAGCAAGGTAACGACCCCCTACCTCTCCCAGCAAAAAAGCACCACCACCCTCCACCAAGCACTCAAGTGTGCAGCAAAGCTTCAATAAAGACACAGATTTGCAGTACCCCAAAGACTACTCGTTCACCCAGTATTCGACATACCACAGGCTCTTTCTCTCTCTCTCCCTAATAAGGGAAAAAGAGGAGCCCCTGTTCACAGTGAGAGGGGAGACATAACAGAGAACTCACTGATCAACTTTGCTCTGGAAGAAATGACCAGGGAGACAGGAAAAGATGTAAGGATATATTTTAAAAATCTTCACTGACCTCTGGGGATCCTTGGACCAAAACCATGCAAAGTGGAAGAGGAGCATTCAGGACGGTGTTGAGAACTGGGAGCACACAGTGTTAGTTGGCTGAAGGAGAGCGTCCGTCTCACAAGCCACCCGCCTGTCCTCAGGGGTTCTTGTTGTCCCATCTGTGGAGAGTTTCCAGCTTCCACATTGACGTCGTATCAGCCTCCTCAGAACCCTCAGAAGTGGAGTGGAAGTGTCACCTTCAGCTCCCGAGATGATAGTGCAGCCACGCTCTCTTTCACCTAACCAGACTTTGGGTTGCATTTTCAACCATAGAAGTTTCCTAACCTAGGGTCTGCAGCCTCCTTGGTTAATGGTGTTGTCCCATGGCATAAAAAAACCCATTGCACTAAACCCATTGCTTTTTCTCCATCTCAGCTGCAACAAAATGATCTCTGCCCTTGTGAAAACTTCTATGGCAAGCTACGAAGACCATCCTTGATAAACTATAAAAATAGTTGACTTTCAACAAAATGCATGACAGTTCCCTTGTCAACTTAATGGCATTGAGAAAGGGGTATAAAAAGTGAATCCTGTTGCAGAGGAAGTTTTATTTAAGGACAGTTGATAACATTTATATATAAAGTTTGAGGTGAGCTGTGGGTCAACTGGAAACTGGCTGAGGTGAAGAGCACGTTAGAATACTGGCAGCAGTGGGCTGATGTGGCATCGATGTCACCACCTCATGGGCTGCTGACATTTTAGTTAAATGGTTTATCCTTGGTCTTCGACACAGTGTGCTCAGCCTAATAAACTGTGTAATGTACCACCAGTAAGCAGTGACTTAGTGCACAGAGGTGAAATTCCTCTTAACATTAGTCACTGTCCCTGAAACTCTGCTGCCATAGGCAAGGTTCCTCTCAGAGAGTCTGATTTTCATGTTGGAACCCGATGAACTTCCTTGCTTGTTGAAGGGACACTTTAAAAAATGACTTCTTCTGCAAATGTGCCCTTTTAACTCTTTGTGGGCTTCAATGGAATGGATAGCAGTGGAAGGTCTCTGTCAGATCGCCATTCATTTTCTGATGTTTAGGGTTATTCCAGCTGTTAAGAATAGCCAGCAGTCTTAATTCCAAGATTACAGTTTATTTTAGAGTACAAACAAACAAACAAATACTAAACAAAGTAAATAAAGAGCTGGAAAATTATGCTAAGAGGTGTATAGACAAAAGAATAAAGATGGTGCCTCTGAAAAATCTTTCACTTTTATAAATAAGATAAAAGTAAATTCCTTAGATAGGAATGAATGAATTAATTGGCTACATAATTAAGTCAATTATATCATGTGGGTATTGTGCTAATACTTAGCCAATGAAAAATGAGGAAGGTGATAAACCGTTAGTTTTATCGCTATCGTTAGTTTTACCGCTTTCTGCCAGCGAATGTGAAAAATACATGAGTTTGTGAAAAAGTACAAACTTTGTAAAAGGTCTGATTAAAAAAAAGACAGTGGTTTCCAACATCTTCAAGCTTGGAGACTCAATACCGTAACCCAAGCAGCCGTGTAAACCTCTCCAGCTTTCTCCCCATCTCTGCTCGTAGGGCAGAAGATGACAAGATCATCCTCCACAAATGCATGGAATAAGCAATATCAAAGTATTATTTAACCATTAAGGTGGAGATGAGGTGAGAGGGATATTAGCACCAAGGTAAATGTTTAAGCAACACACACAAAATGCTGGTGGAACACAGCAAGCCAGGCAGCATTTATAGGGAGCACTGTCAGTTTTCACCTGACCCTTCGTCAGGTCTTGGCCCGAAACTTCAACAGCGCTTTTCGCTATAGATGCTGCCTGGCCTGCTGTGTACCACCAGCATTTTGTGTGCGTTGTGTGAATTTCCAGCATCTGCAGATTTCCTTGTGTTTGCAAGGTGAAGGTTTACTTTACTTTATTGTCACCAAACAATTGATACTAGAGCATACAATCATCACAGCGATATATGATTCTGCGCTTCGCACTCCCTGGAGTACAAATTGATAGTAAATATAATAAAAATTTAAATTATAAATCATAATAAAAAATAGAAATGAGAAAGTAAGGTGGTGCAAAAAAAAACTGAGAGACAGGTCCGGATATTTGGAAGGTCTGGCCCAGAACCGAGTCAAGATCCGTTCAGCAGTCTTATCACAGTTGGAAAGAAGCTGTTCCCAAATCTGGCCGTACGAGTCTTCAAGGTCCTGACCCTTCCCCTGGAGGGAAGAGGGACAAAATGTGTGTTGGCTGGGTGGGTCGTGTCCTTTGTTTATCCTGGCAGCACTGCTTCGACATCATGCGGTGTAAAGTGAGTCCAAGGATGGAAGATTGGTTTATATGATGTGCTGGGCTATGTTCGCGATCTTCTGCAGCTTCCATACCAGGTTGTGATGCACCCTAGAAGAATGCTTTCTATGGTGTATCTATAAAAATTAGTGAGGATTTTAGAGGACAGGCCAAATTTCTTCAGCTTTCTCAGGAAGTAAAGGCGCTGGTGGGCCTTCTTGGCAGTGGACCAAGTCAGGTCACTTGTGATATTTACCCCGAGGAACTTAAAGCTTTTGACCTGTTCCACCTGCGCACCACTGATGTAGATGGGGTTGTGTGGTCTGCTACTCCTTCTTAAGTCAACAACCAATTCCTTCGTCTTGCAGACATTGAGGGATAGGTTATTGTCTTCGCACCAATCCACCAGGTTCTTAATTTCCTCTCTGTACTCAGACTCATTATTATCCAAGATATGGCCTACAATTGTGGTGTCATCAGCAAACTTGTATATTGAGTTTGATGGAAACTTGGCTACACAATCAGGGGTGTACAGTGAGTACAGCAGGGGGCTGAGTACACAGTCTTGTGGGGCACCGGTGCTCAGAGTGATTGTAGAGGAGAGATTGTCCCCTATTTTTACAGCCTGTGTCCTGTCTGTGAGGAAGTTGAAGATCCAGCTGCAGATCTGAGTGCTGAGACCCAGGTTCTGGAGCTTAGGAATCAGTTTATTTGGAATGATGGTGTTAAAGGCAGAGCTGTAGTCGATGTAAAGGAGCTTTACATATGTGTTTTTATTCTCCAGGTGTTCCAAGTAGGAATGTAGTGCCAGAGAGATGGCATCTGCCTTTGACCTGTTGCTCCGACAGGCAAATTGCAAAGCGTTGAGGTTGACCGGTAGGCCATAACCAATCACTTGAAGCACTTCATAGCAATTGATGTCAGAGCAACAAGTCAATAGTCATTCAGACATGCCACCTTGCTTTTCTTCGGCACCAGGATTATCGTTGCCTTCTTAAAGCACGAGGGGATCTTAGACTGAATTCTATATAAAACATTGTATAGGTTTTCACAGCATATAACCAGGCGATTCCAGCCCACCAATCCATCCTCATTTTTATGCTCCAAAGAAGTTTCCTCCCACTCTTCTTGAATCTAACATATTTCATTCTCCCTTGTGCATGTACATTGCCATTATTTGCCTCAATTACTCAGTGTGGTGGAGACTTCCATAATCAGAATCAGAATCTGGTTTATTATCACTGGCTTACAGTTTCATTCATTATGTACCATTTTTTATGACGTCAGCAATCACGATCTTTCCGTGACCATGATTGTTCTTGGTAAATTTTTCTGCAGAAATAGTTTGCCATTGCCTTCTCCTGGGCAGAGTCTTTACAAGACGAGTGACCCCAGCCATTATCAATACTCTTCAGAGATTGTCTGTCTGGCGTCTGTGGTCACATAACCAGAGCTTGTGATCTGTACCGGCTGCTCAGACAACCATCCACTACCTGCTCCCAGGGCTTCACGTGACCCTGATAGGGGGGCTAAGCAGGTGCTACCCCTTGTGCAAGGGTGACTTGCGGGCTAGCGGAGGGAAGGAGCACCTTACACCTCCTTAGGTAGAAACATATCTCCACTCCACCTCTCATGTCTTACAAGTATATCGTGAGAAATTTGCTATTTTGTGGCAGCATTGCAGTGGAAAACATGCAATTGCTGTACATTACAAATTATATAAATAGAGCAAAAGAAGAAATTATTTATTGAGATACAGCACTTTGAGCCACACCGCCCAACAATCCCCTATTTTAACTCTGGCATAATCATAGAACAGTTTACAATGACCAATTAACCTACCAATGGTACATCTTTGGACTGTGGGAGGAAACCCCGGGGCAGCCGGAGGAAACCCACGCAGAACGTACTGACTCCGTACAGGCAGTGGTGGGAGTTGAACCTGGCTCCCCCCGTACTGTAACGGGTTGAGCTGACCACTACGCTACAATGAGATATTATTGTTCACAGGTCGATACACTGTTTAGACATCTGCAGATTATTTTCTGGTTTGGGTAGATGTTCTCCAAGAAACGCTGTTGCATAATACAATATTTATTAGTGACATGCAATAAGGGTCATTGGGAAAATGGTCTGCCTGCTTGAACTTTGAACCACCATTCTCCTCTGGCATATGGTGAATGCTCCATCCTTACTGTGAAGCTAAACTTCCTTCAGGATCCTGACTGTGGATTCTTGGCAACTGAAACAGGCAAAGAAACTGGCTGTATTTAAGGTTGAAGCTATTCCTCAGCAAATCTTGGTGAGCGGCCTACTTCTGAACTTTGTGACAGCAACCCTCCCACACTGAGCCTTCCACATTTAATCACGGCGATGAGCACTGATCAAAACCTCCAAACCCACTCTACCCTTTTGCCACACTTTCATAAGCAAGCACTTTACAAAAGAATTTATCAGATCACAGGTTAGTTTTCTTCCTTTATAACTCCAGAGTCTTTCAGGGTCTTTGAGCTAATTTGATCAGCTGGAGCCAGTGTTAAAAATGAGACCGTGTGTTAGCAAAGGTCCAGTGGTCTTTGCACAGGGCTGGTCAAATCTTTGCCCCAGATGGAATGCTTGATTAGACTTGCCAAAGTGAACTCACATTTCAGTGATGAAGCAGATAAAACATGATCCTTGATTGAGTTTCACTGGCGATGAAGTTTACTGTCCAAGTCTGTCTCTGCTCTGCCAGCTGTGGAACAAGGTTTCTAAAATTGGAATTGGGTCATTAGCTTAAAATAGGCAAGGAAACACTGGGAGAACTCAGCAGGTCAGATAGCATCATTTCAGCTGAAACACTCAACAGGTTTTTTGCCTGGGTTCCTCAAGATTTCTAGCATCTGCAGAATCTTTTGTGTCTATGATAGTTTGTTAGATGGTGAAGAAAAAAGTTTGATGATGGAGCAGGTCACCATTACAAAGATCATGGGCACTCTGATGATACCTCCTTTACATTAAAAACTCAGTGAACTAATGAAACAGCTTTTATCTCCTTTCTGAAATCCCTGCCCCATATTAATCTGATCTGGATGTGACAGCTTGTTGTAATGTGAATAAAGTCACTAGAGAGACACTGAAGCTAATGGATACAGAAGTGTTTTATTCAACAAAAATGAGCAGCAGACATCATACTGAGACCCTCTCGGGAGGAAGAGGCCTTCCGGCCCAATATCATGTGACATTTTTTTATATGCTAAAGATTAAAGGTAACAGCAGGACAATTCTATAGTTACAATGCTTCCTTTGAATTACATACAGTTTTCACACACCTCCTTCTTTGCACTCACACTCCAGACACCCAAAATGAATGTTAATCAGCATTGTCTGGTTTGCAATCAACTGGTGTCCATAGCCCCAGGAAACTATTGTTGCGGGCTGCATTTTAAATTCAATCTACAATCCACGTTCATGCCTGAAGATTGGTTGATGGTGAATTTAATATTTTCTGTATAGCCTCGCTCCAGAATATGCCCTAACACGGCCCAACACACTGGGGGTTTCACACCTTGAAGACCAACAACACAGTCTGGGTGGAGACTGGATCTGCTGGCATAATGAGGAGGAGCCTATCACTGGAAATTTAATCTTCCACTTGGATACCTCTCCAGGTGCCTGACCATGTTGGTAATTCCCACCTGGTCCAGGTGCTGTCTTATTCCATGAAGACTGCGCCTAGTGGACTGGAGAGGAACTGCAGCCAAGACTATTCTGAACTGAAGAGGGTGGCTGCACTCCAAACAGCCAATAAAACTCCGCCACATCAGCTACAAACCCAGGCACCCCCCCACCTTCCCCACCACTGCATAGCTCATTAGCTATCAAAGCTCTCACAGTATATTGAATGCTTGCAATAGCTGACATATTTGTAAACTTTCAAAGATGTCTGGGAAAGTATTAAAATATCAAAATTGATACACTAAACACACACATACTATGAAATCAATGTTTAATTAACTGTATAAAATCAGATAAATCAGAAAAAAAGGTGTAGTCATTCTTCAGGCAGGACCTGTTCTACTCACTTACGCCAGAGAAACCAGCATTTTCTGTGTATGGTAACCTAGTTGAGGATCACTGGGGAAGTCTGTGGAAGTTCAAGTGTCCCAGGAGCAGCAGCACTTGACTGGAATCCTGAACTTTTGCTCAGTTAATAGATTATTATCTGGATCTGCCGTATGTACTATAGATCATTATATCAGTCTGATGTTAAAGCTTCACTAAAGTGTATATGCACAGAGCAACAGGATGAGAATAAGACCTTAGACAAAATATTTGCTCGCACAGCTTCTAAAAAGGGCCGCGTGGTTGAAATTCGAGTTAAACCAGGCAAGAGCAATTAGCACCCATTGAGAAATTAATTTTGTCACATTTTGGTAGCATTATTTTATTGAACCAGTGATCCTGAACTCCCCGGCTGGAATCACCCAATGTTTTTCTGATGCTGGTCCATGTGGAGTTCAGCAACTGGTGGAGTTCTCTGCATTTATGTATGGAATTGGCTGTTTGAGCCTGCGCTGGTTAGAGCAACTCCCGCTGTTCCTGCGAAGAACAACAACTGTGAGGGAGTAAGGTAAGGATAGAGTAATTGATTTTCTAAATTATTTATATTTAATTAAATGTTTGTAATTATTTTACAATGACTTAAACATTTTAGTTTCTGTTCACTTCTTTAAATTAATTTATTTTAACTAATGTTTTTATATTATTTTAAAGAGTCTTTTAATAGAACACACATTACAGCATAGTGCAGGCCTTTCGGCCTATGATGTTGTGCCAACCATTTAACCTACTCTAAGATTAATCAAGCTATTCTCTCCTGCATAGCTCTCCATTTTCCTATCGTCCATGAGCCTATCTAAAAGTTTCTTAAATGTACCTAACGTACAACTGTAACCCCGTGAGTGCAAGTTGCACCCGGAGGACTGGCGAGTGGCTAATGCTGAACCTCTATTTGAGAAGGGAACAAGGGAAAATCCTGAGAATTATAGACAGGTGAGTCTCACGAAAGTTGTAGGGAAATTGCTGGAGAAAATTCTTAGGGAGAGGATATATGAGCATTTGGAAACCCATGGCCTAATTAGGGAGAGCCAGCATGGCTTTGTGTGAGGCAAGTCATGTCTTACCAACTTGAATGAGTTTTTTGATTAGAGAGATTGATGAGAGAGATTGATGAAAGTAGAGCAGTGGATGTTGTCCACATTGATTTTAGTAAGGCGTTTGACCAAGTCCTTCATGGAAGGCTAATACAGAAGATTAAGATGCTTGGGATCCATGGAAAATTGTTTTTTTGGATTCTGAATGACCTTGCATGTAGAAGGCGGGGCAGTGGTTGAAGGGACATTCGAGCTGGAGGTCTGTAATCACTGGAGTTCCACTGGGACCTCTGCTGTTTTGTGATGTATATAACAGACCAGGATTAAAATTAAGGTGGGTGGGTTAGTCAGTTTGCAGGTGATACCAAGATTGCTGGAGTTGTGCATAGTGTAGAAGACTGGCAAAGAATACAGCGTGAGATAGATCAATGGAAGATATGGGCAGAGAAAAAGCAGATGAGGTTTAACCCAGATAAATGTGAAGTGTTGCCCCTTGGTAGGGCAAAACCATTAACGGTGTCACAGTGCAGAGAGATCTTGGGGCTCAAGTTCACAGCTCCATGTAAGTGGCTACACAGGTCAATAGGGTGGTTAAGAAGACTTATGCTTTTATTAGTCGAGGCACTGAGTTCTAAAGTCAAGAAAGTATGTTGCAATTTTATACAATTATGGTTAATTTTGGCCACATCTGGAGGTTTGCATACAGTTCTGGTCACCCCATTATAGGAAGGATGTTGAGGCTTTGGAAGAGAAGCAGAAGAGGTTTACCAGGATGCTGCCTGGTTTAGAAGGCGTGTGCTGTCATGAGAGGCTGGATAAACTTGGGCTGTTTGCTCCGGAGTGGCAGAGGGCTGAGAGGATTACTGATAGACGTTCATGTGATTCTGAAAGGCATAGACAAAGTAGCGAGGCAGTATCTTTTCCCAAGGTCAAAATGTCTAATACCAAAGGGCATGCGTTGAAGGTGAGACGTGGTAAGTTCAGAGGAGGGGTGAGGGGTAAACATTTTACTCAGAGACTGGTGGACGCCTGGAATGTGCTGCCTGGTGTGGAGGTAGAGGCAAATACCTTACATATGGAGGCCAAGTGGGAGGGGATGGTTAGATTAATCTTAGAGTAGGTTAAATGGTTGGAACGACATCTTGGGCCAAAGGGCCTGCACTATGCTGTAATGCTGTACAAGAGACATCTTGATATGCACACGAGAATGAGGAAGATGGAGGGGTATGGACATGGTGTGGGCAGGAGGGGTTATTTTTTGTCTTTTTTAAATTTACTTTTTAGCAGGTTCAGGACAACACTTCTGGTCAAAGAGCCTGTTCCTGTACTGTCCGGGTTCTATCTTTGTATCTGTGTTCTACCGCCACCCCTGACAGGGCATTCTTTGCACCCACCACTCTCTGTGTAAGAAACCTACCTCTGACATCCCCTCTGTACTTTCTTCTAATCATCTTAAAATTATGCCCACTTGTATTAGCCATTTCCATGCTAGGAAAATGTCTCTGGCTGTTCATTCAACCTATGACACTTGTAAACCTCTATCAGGTCACCTCTCATCCTCCTTCGTCCCAGTCAGAAATCCGTAGGTCACTCAACCTATCCTCATAAGACATGCTCTCTAGTCTAGACATCATCGTGGTAAGTCTCCTGCGCACTCTCTCTAAAGGCTTCCACATCCTTTCTGCAATGAGGCGACCATATTCCAAGTCTGAACTAACCAGGATTTCACAGAGCTGCAACATTACGTCAGTCTCCCCACTAGTGAAAGCCAACACACCATACACCTTCTTAACGACACTACAAACTAGCATCTATGGACATGGATCTGAAGATACCCCTGTTCCTCCACACTGCTGAGGATCCTGCCATTAATTCTGTATTCTGCCTACAAGTTCAACCTTCCAAAGTAAATCACGTCTCATCTGCCATTCCTCAGCCCAGCTCTGCATCATATCAGTGCTCCAGCTTCTGCAGTATCCATAATTCCACCAACCTTTCTGTCATTTGCAAACTGAACAACCCACCCTCCCACTTCTCCATCTAAGTCACAGGTAATCACAAAGAGCAGGGTCTCAGAACAGATCCCTGTGGAATGCCATTGGTCACCGATCCCCAGGCAAAAAGCTCTCTATCTACAACCCACACTGCCTTCTATGGACAAACCAACTCTGTATCTACATGTCCAAGTTTCCCTAGATCTCTGACTTATGGACTAAGCCTACCGTGGGGAAGCTCATCAAACGCCTTACTAAAATCCATGTACACCACATCCACTGCTCTACCTTCATCAATGTGCTTCATCACATCCTCAAAGAATTCAATCAGTCTTGTGAGACATGACCTGACCCTTACAAAGCCATGCTGACAATCCCTAACTAAACTATGTTTCTCCAAATGCTTGTAAACCCCTGTCTTTAAGAATCTTCTCCAATAATTTGCCCACCACTGAAGTAAGAGTCACTGGTCAATAATCCTTCGGTTTTATTTTTGTTAGCTATTTTGTGGGCAGGACTTTGTTCTGACTGCTCCAGATGACGGGATTAACACATACATCTTGCCAGTGTACAGGGCCTCATGATTAGCAGTGGGGCTTGTCACTTAGCAACTAGTTGATAGATACATAAACAATTTTCCAGTCGATCAGCAGTGGATGTGGATGTCTCGATGACGGCAGGAATTTCTGGCGCAACGCCCTGAGAATAACTACTGACTTCCCTGACGTGCTTGTTGCTTTCCACAGTGGATCGTGAGAAGGAAACTCCCTCCTTAAAGTAGCTGCAGTAGAATAAGCTCTCCTTTAATGGTGGCTCTTCTTGCTTTTTATAAAGGATAGGAAACACAGAAGGTGACAGCCCTAGATACTAGATCACACTTCTTTGTCCAAGGCAACTAACCTTTAAAGAAATAATGCTGAAAGGATAGTGGCAGATGATGAATTTCAAGCAACACACACAAAATGCTGGTGGAACACAGCAGGCCAGGCAGCACCTATAAGGAGAAGCACTGTCGACGTTTCGGGCCGAGACGTTGACAGTGCTTCTTCCTATAGATGCTGCCTGGCCTCCTGTGTTCCACCAGCATTTGGTGTGTGTTGTGTGAATTTCCAGCATCTGCAGATTTCCTCCTGTTTGCTCGATGAATTTTAAGACTGGCTTTCTGTGAACCTCTGAGAATGATGGTCTAATGAACAGAGGGGTGTGCAGTGCACATTTGGACATCACTTCAGGAGTTTACACTGCGACCCAGTGAGAGATGTGTGCATCGTTAAACTGATTTTCCCATTGTAAACATGCTCCAAGGATGTAGTTGTGTAGATGAACCTTGGAGGGGAGGTGGGGATTAATGAGTGTGTGGGGAGAATTAAACACATGGGATTGATGTAAATGGTAGCTGATGTTTCCATTGGACTCAATGGGTCTAGAAAGGCTTTACTCTAGTACTGTACAATTGAATATGGGGCATAATGTGATAAAGATAATTTCTGAGTTGCTTTGACTCCCGGTGGAAAATTCAAACAAGTACTTTCTAGTGACAGTCACACTAGTGACATACCAATGCATCAGATTCCTTGTCACATGTACCATTTCTGACTTTTTTGATACTTCGAGGTCTCTGCTGGAGACGTTGGACAGAATTGACAGGGTGACCATTTTGGAAACTCCTGGAGTCGCATCCAAACAGCTTCAGGAAAGCATGGGGGAAATGAAAGCAAAGATTATCATCCTCTTTTTCCTTTTTTTTGGTATTTAATTAAAAAGATAGATACGTTGGGAAGATGTGCAGGGTAGCACAGTGCCGTAGAGGTTAGCACAACACTTTTCAGTACCAGCAACCCAGGTTCAATTCCCAGCACACTCCAAAGACGTACCGTTGGCAGGTTAACTGGTCACTGTAAATTGTGCCGTGATTACGTTAGGATTAAATAGGGAGATTGCTGGGTGGGCAGGAAGGGCCTACTCTGTGCTGTATCTCAGTAAACAAATAAATAGATAGTGATAATGTAAGGATTAAGAAGAGCCATCTGTGATTGATGGGACAAGTAGTGGTATCCTAGCTACAGTTTATTTTGAGCTGGAAGCCCTCTCCACCCTTGCTCTCCTTATTTGGTGGGTGAGGCATTTTAACGCTGCAGGGATTTCTCTCCTGCTCAGTGGAGAGCTTGCCGTCAGACTGTGCACATCCCACTGACCTGTACCCTCTAGAAATGGCCGAAAAGAAGACTGAAGCAGCAACTGAGGAAGTTGACAGTAATGAGAAAGTAGAGGGCAAACAAAATGCTGATATTGCCGACCTGGGGCCTTTTGAAATCGTCATCGGGTGAGTGTCAAACTGCTTTCCACAAAGTAGTGGCATGTTAGTGAGGAAGGAAAACGTAGATATGAATTTGACAAAAATGTCTCTAAAGGTCGACTATCTAATTTCACCATGCTGATAAAGGGATTAATTCAATATTTATCAGTCATAGATTCACACAGGGCAACAAGGGTCCCTACCTTCCACAGAGTCTGCACTAATCATCACGCACTAATCCCATTCCATCCTCTCCACGTTCCTGACAACTCCCCTCAGATCTGCTCACTCATCAACATGCCGGGGGCAATCTACAGAGGTCAATTAGTATACCAACATGCATGTCTTCGAGCAGTGGGAGGAAATCGAAGAACTCTCCGGAAACCCATCGCCACAAGGAGAACTTGTAGGCTCCATCTATACAGCACCCGAAGTCAGCACTGAACCTGGGCCACTGGGGAGCTGTAATTCAGCAAGCAATTTTACCAGTTGTGCCACTGTGCCATTCCATCGATGTTCAACAGCACTCATTACAAGAACAAAACCTGATTGAAGATGAAGAAGCTACAGGGAAAGTTAATCAGTCATCAGCAGAAAGCAGAACCTATTTCACAGAGTGATACATGACAAGCTCATATTAAAAACATTGCAGTCACTGTATTTAGTGGCCCAGTTAGTGGACAGTCCAATTTGTCTTCAACTTCAGCACAGATAGTAATGGAATTAGAACAACTTAATACATTCATTCACTAACGACAGCAGCCTCAAAATACTGTATCTTCAGATGTCTATGTTTCAAACTCTGGACGTTGTTATTTCTTGTCTCAGTAGGCAAAGGTTGGTTTATTGACTATGCACAGCCAGCGCACAGCTTTGCCTGCCAGAAGCTCTTATAAGGAAATTTTGGAGAGGCTGCCTAATAATTTAACAGTCCGTGATGGACATCACATCTGCAGTGTTCTCATTGATGTTGCCAATTAGAGATTCAAGGCAAGACACATATTCAGGAAAAATTACCTTCATAGAACATATCAAATAAATAAATATGTAGTGTTGCATTTGTGCAAAGCATATACAAATATGAGTATATTTGAGTATATATATATAGATAGATAGATAGTGCATATTATATATTTTCCACAAAATAATAAATCCTGTCTTAAGATCTTCAAGGTATTTATGATAAGTGTGATTATAAATACATAAAGATGAAAAGGCTCTCTGTTGTGGAATCCAATACATGTTTAATTAGATATAAATGTATGTACCAAGAGCAAAGGTTCATCTCAGCTTTTTTTGCAAACTTAATAAATCTAGAAAATCAACAATACAGTCTTCAACCCTTTCACTGACTTGCAGATTTTGAGCAAGACTCTTCATCTACTAAATAGGCCAGTTTTTGACTTATTTCTAAAGTAAAACACATGAAGATGGTGGAAATTTGAAAGGAAAAGCCTTTTGTACCTCAGTTTCAGCAATGTGTTTTTTCCCTTCCTCTGTAAATCATTCATCTCCTATTTACATTAAACATAAACTACATCAGCAAACCTTTACCAACCCCTCAGCCTGCAGCAAAACCAACTGTGCCTTCAGTCGCTGCCTTCTCACAAATGTTCTCTTTGTTCCCTCCGCCCCTCCTATTTAAACCATTTTAAACTTTTTCAAGCTTTGACAAAGGGTTCATCAAATTTTAACTTTATTTCTCTCTCCACAAAGGCTGCCTAACATGCTCTGCGCTTTTTGAAATTTTCTCTTTTAATTAACAATCATTCCTGTTATTTATCAGGATTAATGTCTCCCTTATCTTACTCCCACAGGGATAGCAACAAGGTTTGTAGAAAAACAAGGATGCATAGATTCAGTTGCTAGGGGTATGGGGAGGGCGCTAAGTGGTCTATGAAATTTCAGAACGTTCTGGAATTATTAAAATGCATTCAATGTAACTAATTATAGTTGAAGTATTGTTCCCATGAGTTTATAATAAGGCAGGAAATTTAATGAACATTATGGAAATTTTGGTTATCTAATGAGTTAAGAAGACTGGTTGCTCATGTTAGTGAATTTAATTGAATTGACTTAATTTCTTACATCCTGCACATACACATGGAGAAAAAACCTTTAGTTATATCTCCGTCTAAATGTGCGCTGTGCAATCATAGTCATTTATAATAAATTGAGCAGTCAATGGAACATAGAAATACACTCATGTCAGCTTGAGTTAATCAGTCTGATGGCCTGGTGGAAGAAACTGTCCCGGAGCCTGTTGGTCCTGGGTATTATGCTGCGGTACCGTTTTCTGGATGGTAGCAGCTGGAATAGATTGTGGTTGGGGTAACTCAAGTCCCCAATGATCATACAGACCCTTTTTACACACTTGTCTTTGTAGATGTCCTGAATCATGGGAACATATATGTTATGTGGGTCTTATTATTAGTAAAACCATAGAACATTACAGCACAGAAACAGGCCTTTTGGCCCTTCTTGGCTGTACCGAACCATTTTTCTGCCTAGTTTCAAGGACCTGCGCCTGTCCCATATCCCTCCATACCCCTCTCATCCATGTACTGTCCAAGTTTTTCTTAAATGTTAAAAGTGAGCCCACATTTACCATTTCATCTGGCAGCTCATTCCACACTCCCACCACTCTCTGTGTGAAGAAGCCCCCCCCCCATGTTCCCTTTAAACATTTCCCCCTTCACCCTTAACCCATGACCTCTGGTTTTTTCCTCCTCTAGACTTAGTGGAAAAAGCCTGCTTGCATTCACTCTATTGATACCCATCATAATTTTATATACCTCTATCAAATCTCCCCTCATTCTTCTACACTCCAGGGAATAATGTCTTAACCTATTCAACCTTTCTCTGTAACTCAGTTTCTCAAGTTCTGGCAACATCCTTGTAAACCTTTTCCGCACTCTTTCAACCTTATTAATATCCTTCCTGTAATTTGGTGACCAAAACTGCACACAATACTCCAAATTTGGCCTCACCAATGTCTTAGCCAACCTCGCCATAACATTCCAACTCTTATACTCAATACTTTGATTTATAAAGGACAATGTACAAAAGGCTCTCTTTATAGCCCTATCTACCTGTGATGCCACTTTTAGGGAATTTTGTATCTGTATTCCCAGATCTCTCTATTCTACTGCACTCCTCAGTGTTCTACCATTTACCTTGTATGTTCTACTTTGGTTTGTTCTTCCAAAGCGTAATACCTCACACTTGTCTGTATTAAACTCCATCTGCCATTTTTCAGCCCATTTTTCCAGCAGGTCCAAATCCCTCTGCAAGCTTTGAAAACCTTCCTCACTGTCCACTACACCTCCAACCTTTGTATCATCAGCAAATTTGCTGATCCAATTTACCACATTATCATCCAGATCATTGATACAGTGACAAATAACAATGGACCCAGCACTGATCACTGTGGCACACCACTAGTCACAGGCCTCCACTCAGAGAAGCAAACCTCCACTACCACTGTCTGACTTCTCCCATTGAGCCAATATCTAATCCAATTTACTACCTCACCATGTATACCTAGCGACTGAATCTTCCTAACTAACCTCCCATGCAGGACCTTGTCAAAGGCCTTACTGACATCCATGTAGACAACATCCACTGCCTTCCCTTCATCCACTTTCCTGGTAACCTCCTCGAAAAACTCTAATAGATTGGTTAAACATGACCTACCACGCACAAAGCCATATTGACTCTCCCTAATAAGTCCCTGTCTATTCAAATACTTGTAGATCCTATCTCTTAGTATTCCTTCCAATAATTTACCTACTACTGATGTCAAACTTACTGACCTATAATTTCCTGGATTACTTTTAGAACCTCTATTTATAGAGGCTTAATGAAATAAACCAGGGATAATATTCCAGAAAGAATAATCTTCAGATGTATTAGTGGGTTCAGTCTTTTTTTAAATAAGAATGAACATACTTTGTTGAGAGAGATCTCACACACAAAAAAAATCACAGCTCAGTGACCATTATCTTTTCAGATTTAGACCTACAGCCAGTCCAGAGTGTGATGTCCATGCAGGTTATAAGATTGTTATTTCAATCCTTTTCACTGTCATTCATCACTCACCCCATTTCCAGCATAAACTGTGAATGGCAGTATTGCTGGACAGAAACAACGAACCAAGCGCACCTTACTCGTTCCATATGGAAACAGGCAGCATCTCCAGAAAGTCATCTTGTTTATGTTAAAGACAAATCTTTTCAATTAAGTTGACTGAGTTCCTTGACAAGCAGTTCGAAGATAGTGAGGTTGCTGCTTATTACTATTTGAAAGTACTTGATAAAATGTCCCACAGGAGGCTGAAGGAGACTGCAGAATCAAGGGACAGGTGACAGAATGGATTTAGATTTGGTCTAGATCAGGGGGTCTCAACCTTCTTATGCCATGGAATCTTACCATTAACGGAGGGGTCTGTGGACCCCAGGTGGGGAGCCCTTGGTCTAGAAGGTCAAAAACAAATGTAGAGGCAAAACAGTTAATACTGGCCAGGTAATCCAGAGGCTTGGATTAACTATCATGGTAGGCTGTGGATTTACTTCAGTTAATACTCTTGAATTTCCTAATTTAAAGTTTGAATTATATTTTATTATCCAAGTAAATATATGTCACCATATTTGTTTTCCTGTGGGCATTCTCAACTAATCTATAGAATAGTAACTATAACAGGATCAATGAAAGATCAACTAAAGTACAGAAGACAACAAACTGCAAAAGCAAATATAAATAAATAGCAATAAACAACAAGAACATGAGATAACAAGATAAAGAGAACTTAAAGTGAGATCACTGGTTGTGGGAACATCTTAATGTATGAACAAGTGAGTGTAGTTATCTCTTTTTTTCAAGAGCCTGGTGGTTGTGCAGTAGTAAGTGTTCTTAAACATGGTGGTGTGAGTCCTGGGGCTCTTGTACCTTCTACCTGATGACAGCAGTGAAAAAAGAGCTTGACCTGGGTGGTGAGGATCTTTGATGATGGATGCTAGTTTCCTACAACAGCTTTTCATGTAGATGTGCTCAATAGCTGGGAGAGCTTTTCCCATGATGTACTGGGCTGAATCTATGACTTCTTGTAGGATTTTCTGTTCAAAGACATTGGTGTTTCCATACCAGGCTGTGATGTAGTCAGTCAATACACTCTCCACTGCACATTTATAAAAGTTTGTGGAAGTTTTAGATGTCATGTCGAATGTCATGACAGACTCTGAAGGAAATAGAGGTTCTGTAATGCTCTCTTCATAATTGCCCTTACATACTGGGCCCAGGAGAGATCCTCTGAAATAGTAACACCCAGGAATTTAAAACTGCTGACACTCTCCACTTCTGATCCTCCAATGAGGACTGGCTTGTCCTCTTCTCAAGACTACAATCAGTTCCTGGGTCCTTTGCAACAATAAATAGATTTTAGTAATGACGACCACAAAATAAAGCCCTACTGGACTTTGTAAAGACCCATCCAGTTCACTAATGTCCTGTACCTATGTGGTTGACTCAAAAAACTCATATGCCCAGTAAGCCATTTATTTCAAGGCCAATTGGGACAGGCAGTAGACACTGAATTTGTCAGTGACACCTGAATTAGAAAATGAGTTTTAAAAATGCAGAGAGAAATTTTGATAAATATTTTTTAGACTGAGATTTGATTTGTGACAATAGTCCATAAAGATTAGTTAGGGTCCATTACTCATTTTCAATTTTATACCTGACTACTGAGATATCTATTATTTAAGTTTAATATAACATTTCTCAGTAAGTGACTGAGTGAATAGTTATGAATTTCGGAATGACATTGATGAGGTGGTCGGAGCATGGCAACAGGGTTTGGTGATGTGAAGAGATGAATTTTGGAAATGTTGGTGCAAAGGGACAGTATATACTGTACAGGGCATTGCTTTAAAAGGGTAGATATAACTATTGATTAACTTTTATGAATACAGGGTAATGAGATTGTTATTATGAACAGATATAATGTAATTGGTAGTTTTTAAAATCTTTTTTGACCTTTTATATACACTTTTTTGTACTCTGTATTCTTCTATGTAGAAACTAATAAAAATATTGGAAAAAGAAAAGGGTAGATAATTAGAGATCGTGCTGCCCACATAAATTACAGTGTGCTCAGTCTTTAAAAAACTTCGCATGAGCTTAAGTATAGACCACAAGATCATAGAATATAGGAGCAGAATTAGGCCATTTGGCCCATTGAGTCTGCTCCCCCATTCCATCATAGCTGATCCAATTTTCCTCTCAGCCCCAAACTCCAGCTTTCATGTATCCCTTCATGCCCTGACCAATCAAGAATCTATCAAACTCTGCCTTAAATATACATAAAGACTTGACCTCCACAGTTGCCTGTCACAAAGAATTTCACCACTCTCTGGCTAAAGAAGTTCCTCCTCATCCCCATTCTAAAAGGGCACCCCTCTATTCGGAGGCTGTGTCCTCTGGTCTTAGACTCTCCCACCATAGGAAATATTCTTTCCATATCTACTCTATCAGGACCTTTCACCATTTGACAGGTTTCAATGAGGTCACCCCTCATTCTTCAGAATTCTAGTGAATAGAGGCCCAGAACCAACAAACACTCTTCACATGACAAGCTAGTGAATCCTGGAATGATTTTCATGAACCTCCTTTGAACCCTCTCCAGTTTCAGCACACCCTTTCTAAGATAAAGGGCACAAAACTGCTCAATACTGAAAATAAGGCCTCACCAGTGCCTTATAAAGTGTCAATATTGCATCCTTGTTTTTATATTCTAGTCCTCTTGAAGTGAATGCTAACATTGCATTTTCCTTCCTCACCATAGACTCGACCTGCAAGTTGACCTGAGGCAATCCGCACAAGGCCACCCAAGTCCCTTTGTACCTCAGTTTTTTGTATTTTCTCTCCATTCAGAAAGTAGTCAACCCTTTAACTTCTTTTACCAAAGTGCATGACCATACACTTCCTGACAGTATTCCATTTTCTATTTCTTTGCCCAGTCTTCTAATCTGTCTAAGTCCTTATGCAGCCTCTCTACTTCCACAAAACTACAGTGGTGCTTGAAGGTTAGTGAATCATGCAGAATTTTCTCTATTTCTGCATAAATATGACCCAAAATATGATCAGATCTTAGCTTAAGTCCTAAAACTAAATAGAGCGAACTCAATTAAATAAATAACACCAAAACATTACACCCATTCATTTATTTATTCAGAAAAATAATCCCAATATTACATGTATTTGTTGGAAAAAGTATGTGATCTCTGGGGTAATGCCATCTACAAAAGCTGTTTGGAGTCAGGTGTTCCAATCAATGAGATGACATTGGAGGTGCAGGTTGTAGAGATGCCCTGCCCTATAAAAAAAAGAGACAAGGTCAGGTTACTGATTCAGCCATTCCAAAACATAAATTTTCTTCTTTTTAACATTCTGTTGTTGATTTACTCTTGTCTTTCAGATCCACTTCTATTAAGCTTCAGGTGATGGACCACTACCCTGACATTCTCCTGTAAAAATGTCTTGATACAATTTTGAATTCATTGTTCCCTCAGTGGCTGCAAGTTCTCCAGGCCCTGAGGCAGCAAAGCAGCCCAAAACCACATGCTTCACAGGTGGGATGAGGTTTTGGTGTTGGTGTGCAGTGCCCTTTCCTTCAAACATTGTGTGCTTCTGCCAAAAAGTCAACTTTTGGCTCATCTGTCCACAGAACATTGTCCCAGAAACATTTTAGAACACCAAAGTGGTCTTTTGCAAACTTGAGATGTGCAAAAATGTTTAGTTTTTGGAGAGCAGTGGTATCCTTTGTGGTGTCCTCCCATGAGCACCACTCTTGTTCAGTGTTTTTCTTACAGTGAGCACATGAACGGAGACTTTAGCAAGTTCTAGAAATGTTTGCAGGTCTTTTGCTGTTACCCTTGAGTTATTTTTCACTTCCTTCAGCACTGCACATTGTGCCCTTAGTGTGATCTTCACAGTGACGCCCACTCCTAGGGAGAGTAGCAACAGTACTGTTTCCTCCATTTGTAGACAATTTCTCTTACTACAGACTGATCGATACTCAGGTCTTTAGAAATGCCTTTGTAGCCTTTTCAAGCTTCATGCGTCTCTACAATTCTTCTTCCAAGGTCCTCTGAAAGTTGTTTTGATTAAGGCATGATGCACATAAACAGATCTTTCTTGTGAACAGCGGGCTCTGTCAGCAACCTGACTTTGTGTGTCTTTTTTATAGGGCAGGGCACCTCTACAACCCACACCTCCGATCTCATCTCATTGATTGGACCACCTGACTCCAAATAGTTTTTGTAGAGGGCATTACCCCAGAGGTTCACATACTTTTTCCAACAAATACATATAATATTGGATCATTTTTCTCAATAAATAAATGACCAAGAATAATATTTTGTGATATTTATTTAATTGGGTTTTCTATCTAGTTCTAGGACTTATGTGAAGATCTGATCACATTTTTGACCATAAGGCCATAAGACATAGGAACAGAATTAGGCCATTTGGTCCATCAAGTCTACTCCACCATTCCATCATAACTGATCCCAGATCCCACTCAATCCCATACACCTGTCTTCTCGCCATATCCTTTAATGCCCTGACCAATTAGGAAACAATCAACTTCTGCCTTATATATACCCATAGACTTGGCCTCCACTGCAATCTGTGGCAGAGCATTCCACATATTTACTACTCTCTGGCTAAAAGATAAGTTCCTCCTTGCCTCTGTTCTAAGGGACGACCCTCAGTTTTGAAGGTGTACCCTCTAGTTCCGGATACCCTCACCATAGGAAGTATCCTCTCCACATCCACCCTACCTAGTCCTTTCAACAGTCTGTAGGTTTCAATGAGATTCCCATGCATTCCTCTAAATTCCAGTGAGTACAGGCCCAAAGCTGCCAAACAATCCTCTTATGTTAACCCCTTCATTCATGGAATCATCCTCGTGAACCTCCCCTGGACTCTCCAATGACAAAACATCCCTTCTGAGATATAGAGTGCAAAACTGTTGACAATAGTCCAAGTGTGGCCTGACTAGTGTCTTTTAAAGGCTCAACATTATCTCCTTGCTTTTATATTCTATTTCCCTTGAAATAAATGCCAACATTGGATTTGCCTTCTTTACCATAGACTCAACCTGGAAATTAACCCTCTGAGAATCTTGCACGAGAACTCTTAATTTCCTCTGCATCTCTGATATTTGAACCTTCTCCCCATTTAGATAATAGTCTGCACTATTGTTCCTTTTACCAAAATGCATTATCATACATTTCCCAACATTGTATTCCATCAGCCACTTTTTTCCCAGGCTTCCAATTTGTCCGAGTCCTGCTGTAATCGCATTGCTTCCTCAGCACTACCTACCCCTCCACCTATCTTCGTATCATGTGCAAAATTTGCCACAAAGCCATCAATTCCAGTATCTAAATCATTGACAAACAATGCAAAAAGCAGTGGTCCCATTAATGACCACTGAGGAACACCACTAGTCACCAGCTGCCAACCAGAATAGAACCCCTTTATTCTCACTTGCTGCTTCCTGTCTCTCAGCCATTCCTCTATCCATGCCAGTATCTCTCCTGTAACATCATAGGATTTTATCTTGTTAAGCAGCTACCTTATCAAATGCCTTCTGAAACTCCAAGTAAATGACATCACTGCCTCTCCTTTGTCCACCCTGCTTGTTACTTCCTCGAAAACTCGAACAGATTTGACAGGCAAGATTTCCCTTTACAAGAACCATGCAGACTTTGACTATTTTATCATTAGTCTCCCGGTACCCTGAAACCTCATCCTTAATAATAGACTTCAACACTTTCCCAATCACTGGGGTTAGGCTAACTGGCCTATAATTTCCTTTCCTTTGCCTTCCTCCCTTCTTAAAGAGTGGAGTGATATTTGCAATTTTCCAGCCCTCCGGAATCATGTCAAGATCAAGTGATTCTTGAAAGTTCACGACCAATGCATCTGTTATCTCTTCAGCAAGCTCTCTCAGGACTCTGGGGTGTAGTGGCCCAGGTGACTTATTCACCTTAAGACCTCTGAATTTGCCTTGCACCTTTTCCTTTGTAATAACAATGGCACTCACTCCTGCTCCCTAACACTCATGGACCTCTGACACACTGCTAGTGTCTTCCACAGTGAAGACTTGTGCAAAGTACCCATTAAGTTCACCTGCCATTTCTTTGTCCCCGATTACTACTTCACCAGCATCATTTTCCAGTGGTCAATATCAACCTTCACCTCCCTTTTACTCTTTATATAACTGAAAAAAACTTTTGGTATCCTGCTTTATATTATTGCCTACTCTGTCCTCATATTTCATCTTTTCCCTTCTTATATTTTTTTTAGTTGCCTTTTGTTGAATAGCTTCAAAAGCTTCCCAACCATACAATTTCCCACTCACCGTTGCTACTTTATATGCCCTTTTCTTGGCTTTTATGCAGTCCTTAACTTCCATTGTCAGTCACGGTTGCCTACCCCTGCCATTTGATAACAACTTCTTCTGTTGGACACGTCTGTCCTGCACCTTGTGAACTATTTCCAGAAGCTTCAGCCATCTCTGCTCTGCCATCATTCCTGCCAGTATCCTCCTCCAATCCACTGGGCAAGCTCCTCTCTCATGCCTCTATAATTTCTTTTCTTCCATTGTGATACTGATACACGTGAGTTATGCTTCTCCCTCTCAAATTGCAGTATGAATTCAATCACATTATGATCACTGCCTCCTAAAGGTTCCTTTACATTAAGCTGCCTAATAAGATCTGGGTTATTACACAACACCCAATCTAAGATAGCCTTTCCCCGAGTAGGCTCAACACAAGCTGCTCTAAAATGCCACCCTGTAGGCATTCAACAAATTCCCTCTTTTGCAATCTGATACCAACCTGATTTTCCCAATCCCCTTGGATATTGAAGTCCCCCATTACAATTGTATCTTTCCCCTAAATACAAGATCAGATCAGGTCAGATCCCATTGCAATTTTAACCCCAGATTTGGAGGCCTATATATGATTCCCATAATATTTTTTCACCCTTGGAATTTCTTTTTTTTTGTAATTTATTTTTTTATTGAAGTTCATCATCAAACAATCACTTCCATAAGATGTATTTCAGACATTGTATATCACAAATCTCCACAAACTATTTATCTGAGGTATACACTTATAGAAAAGAGCGGAAAGAAAAAACAAGCAAAAGGAAAGAACTATGTACAAGTAGGGAGTGATCTTTTTTTTTACAACATATTCATTGATTTGTGAGAATAAAATCAGGCCTATGAGGCATTATGTAGTTAAACCATTTTTCCCAGTATGATTCAAATTGTTCCAGCTTATGATTAACAGATGCTGTTACCTTCTCCATTTTGTAAATGTCCATTATAATTTCCATCCATGTATTTAAAGTTGGGCTCTCCTGTGATAACCATTTCCTAGTAACTACCAGCCACCAACAGTATATTCATTAAATATTTATCTCTTTTCAACCATTCTTGAGGTATATATCCAAAATATATGGTCTTACTCTCTAAGGGTATTTCACATTGAAAGATGTCTTGTAGGGCATTGCGTATCCTCCTCCAATAGTTTTTGATAACAGGGCCATCCCAAAAATATGATAATGATTTGCATTTTGATTTCCACAATTTCTCCAGCAAACAGGGAGGTTACTATCATAATGGGATTTCTGAGAGGGTGTAATAAAATATCTTATCAAGTTTTTCCATCCAAACTCCCTCCATTTCTGTGAACTGGTACACTTCCATTGATACCTCCATATTGGTGTCCATTCTTCCTCAGATATAATTATCCCTCCTTCCTTCTCCCATTTTGTCTTAATGTAAGAAGTCGAATGTGTTCTAAGATTTGACAACCCCTTATACATGCTTGAAATGATTCTACTACCGTTATCTGAATTATATGCTTTTCTAAATAGCTCTATCAAGCATGTACTTGCCTTGGTTACATTTTTAAGCATCTTATTAACATATTGTTACATCTGTAAATAACGATAAAAGTCTTATTTTTCTAATAAGTGTTTCTCTTTAAGCATTTCAAAACTGAACAGTGTTCCTTCTTTAATTATGTTGCAAAGAACTGTTATTCCTTTAGCTGTCCAGTCCTTAAATCTAGCATCCAATTTATTTGGTGTAAAATCCAAGTCATTTGCACACCATTTAAGAATTGCAATATCCCCCTCTAGATTATATTCTTTTATAGTAGTTTTCCATATTTTAAGAGTCAATTTCACCCATGGGTTATCAATAGTATTTGTCTACCTTTGCAAGTTGTTATCAGCCAAAATTGCCTGTAGGGGATGGGAAGTACCCGCTCCTCAATGTTTTACCATTGAGCATCATATGATGGGTTGCACCAACATATCACAGCTCTCAACTGTGCTGCAAAATAATAATCTCTAAGAGAAGGCAGGCCCCATCCCCCCTTTTCCTTTGCTAATTGCAAAGGAAAAGACAAACTTTGAGACAAACTCTAGGCCTTTTACCCTGCCAAATATACCTTGATAACATCTGTTCCATTCATTGAATTGATTTTGATTAATCTCTATTGGTAGGGTCTGAAAGAGATATAGCAATCTGGGCAGTATATTCATTTTAATAGATTCAATCCTTGAACTGAGACTGAAAAAAGGAATCAGGTTCCATCTTGCCATATCTTCCTTAATTTTTTATATAAAGGCTGATAATTACATTCTGATAATTCTGCCAAATCTTTTGGCATAATGATGCCCAAATATTTGAAAGACTCTGTGTGCCATGCCCAGGGGTATCGACTTTCAATTTCTCTTGGTGGGCTATAGTAATATGAAAGTAGTTGGGTTTTATCTATGTTGATCTTGTATCCTGATAATTGACCATATTGTTCAAAGGATTACATCAAATTAGGTAAAGAGTACGTTGGTTGCCCTAGATAGATCAAAATGTCATCCACATAACAAGCCAATTTATGCTTTGTCCCTTTAATAGTAATTCCCTTGATATCGTAACTCCACCCACAAAAATAAAGCCAGCTGGTGGTGTAGTGGCATCAACTCTGGACTTCGGGCGAGAGGTCCCAAGATCGAATCCGGCTGGCTCCCTTGCACGCTCTCCTCCTGTGCTAGGTTAAGAGGTGGTGATCTCTTAAAAGAACCTCACCCAGCAGAAAGTAATGGCAAACCACTGCTGTAACTTGCCATGTACATGATCTCCCAAAATGTCAGAGCGGTGTGGAGGGAAATCATCTGCCAACTGGAAATTTTAGATGCGACCCATTGACAACGATGACCCACAAAGTACAACTTTCTCTGACCTGATGTCACCTCTTTCTAAAGATGTAATTCCATCTCTTACAAACAGAGCCACACCACCACATGTGCATTCCTGCCTGTCCTTTCGATACAAAGTATATTGTTTGATATTAAGCTCCCAACTATAACCTTCTTTCAGCCTCAAATCAGTGATGCCCACAATGTCATACTGTCTAATCTCATGCCGACCATTCACCTTATTCCAAAAACTACGCGCATTTAAATACAGAACCTTCAGTCCTGCATTCCCTGCCATTTTGAAATTTGCCTCTGGTAAAATTTAACTCTTTGTTCAGTGTGCATTTGTACCCAATTGTTGGCTTGTCCTTCCTTCCATTCATATTAAACCCATCACCTACTTATAAACCTGTTGGTTTACACATCCCTCCACCTATCTTCATATCGTCTACAAACTTTGCAACAAAGCCATCAATTCCATTATCTAAATCCTTGACATATAATGTAAAATGAATCAGTCCATATACAGACGCCTTTGGGACATCACTGTCATCTGCAGCCAACTAGAAAAGGCTCCCTTTATTCTCACACTTTGCCTCCTGCCAATCAGTTAGAATCTTTCCTGCAATACCATGGGCTTATAGCTTGTTAAGTAGTGTCACATGTGGCACCTTATCAAAGGCCTTCTGAAAATCCAAATACATGACATCAACTGATTCTCCTTTGTCTATCCTGCTTGTTACTTCTTCAAAGAGTTCCAATCAGGCATGATTTTCCCTTGAGGAAATTATGCTGACTCGAGCCAGTTTTATCATGTGCCTACAAGTACCCTGAGACATCATCCTTAATAATCAACTCTAACATCTGAGGTCAGACTAACTGGCCTATAGTTCCCTTTCTTCTGCCTCACTCCCTTCTTGAAGAATGATGTGACATTTGCAATTTTCCAGGCCCCTGGAACCATTTCAGAATCTAGTGATTCCTTAAAGATTGTTACCTATGCCCCCATGACCGCTTTTACCACTTCTTTCAGAACCCAGGAGTGTACACCATCTGGTCTAGGTGACTTTCAGTTTCCCAAGAACTTTCTTTTTAGTTATGGCAACTTCACATATTTCATGACCTCTGACACCTGGAACTTGCTCCATGCTGCTAGTGTCTTCCACAGTGAAGACTGATGTAAAATACTTAATCAGTTCGTCCACCATTTCCTCATTCCCCCATTCCTACCTCTTTAAGCATAATTTTCCAGTGGTCGGATATCTGCTCTCACCTCTCTTTACACGTTATGTATTTGAGAGAAACTTTTGGTATCCTCTTTAATATTATTTGCTAGCTTATTTTCTTGTTCCATCATTATCTTATTAATCACTTTTTTAGTTGTCTTCTGTTGGTTTTTAAAAGCTTCTCAACTTGCCACTATTTTTTACTTTATTATATGCCCTCTCTTTGGCTTTTACGTGGGTCCGGGTCTTGGGGACAATTCCAGGATTCACACTTCAGGAACTATTTAAAGGTCTTAGAAACTTATACGTATGCATTTAGCCAGATTTTACCAGGGTTGAGGGGCCACTGTGGTGAGGAATACATGGACTATTCCCAGCAAAGTGGTGATGGATCATTTTCATATCTCTGAAAAGGTTTCTAAATGAAGAGAGACCACCCCCTCTGGAAGTTGATACCTCAGATAGGAGCAAGGGGATCTTGTTCTTTTTATTTTGTATTTCAGTGCGGCACAGTGATGCAGCTAGTAGAAATGCTGCCTTGCAGCTTCAGAAACCCTCTTTGTTTCTCACCTCGGGTGCTGTCTGTACAGAGTTTGTAGGTTCTGCCTGTAACCGTGTAGGTTTCTCTGGGTTCCGCTCACATCCCAAAGAAGTGTGTGCTGGTTTTTAACTGGCCACTGTGAGTTCGCCCTAGTGTGCAGATGAATGGTAAAAACTGAGGGAGTTAGTGGGAATGCACGGAGAACAGATTGGGAATAAGGCCATAAGACATAAAAGCAAAATCAGGCCATTTGGCACTTTGTGTCTGTTCTGCCATTTTATCATGGCTGGTCTGTATCGCTCTCAACCCCATTCTCCTGCCTTCTCCCCTTAACATTTTACATCCTGATTAATCAAGAACCTATCAAACTCTACCTTAAAAGAACTCAGTGACCTGGCCTCCACAGCTACGCGTGGCAACAAATTCCATAGATTCACTACCCTCTGGCTAAAGAAGTTTCCCCTCATCTCTGTTCTAAATGGATCTCCCTCTATTTTGAGGCAGAGCTCTCTGCTCCTAGACTCATCCACTATAGGAAACATCTTCTACACATCCACTCTATCTATATTATTCAATATTCAATCGCTTTCAATGAAGTCCCCCTCATTCTTCTAAACTCTAGTGAGTACAGGCCCAGAACCTTCAATCACTGTTTATATGGTAGTCTTTACCTTTCGGGAATCATTCTTGTGAATCTCCTCTGAACCTTCTCCAATGCCAGCACATTCCTTCTTAAACAAGGGACCCAAAACTGCTCGCAATACTCCAAGTGAGACCTCACCAGTGCTTTATACAGCCTTAGTATTACATCCTTGTTTTTATATTCTAGTCCTCTTGAAATGAATGCTAACATCGCATTCACCTTCCTCACCACCGATTCAACCTGAAAATTAACTTTTAGGGAATCTTGCACAAGGACTCCCAAATCCCTCAACACCTCAGATTTTAATTTTTTTCCATATAGAAAATAGTCTATGTTTTTACTCCTCCTACCAAAGTGCATGACTATACATTACCCAACATTGTATTCCATCTTCCACTCTCCTAATCTGTCTAAGTCCTTCTGAAGCCTCTCTGCTTCCTCAACACTACCTGCCCCTCCACCTATCTTTGTATCGTCCATTAGTGCAGGCCTAGTATAAATCAATGGTTGGCATGGATTTGATGGGCTGAAGGGTCTGTTTCTATGATGCATCACTCTGAAACTTTGTGTGTAAAACTACTGGAAGGCAACTTCATTAACTGTTCTAAACGTGCAATGGAACTGTGTTCAGAATGGGAAATTTAAAAGTTAAGTGGAGACAGTGGGGGTGTTGGACTAAATGTGACTGCTGTTTAAAAACTCAATATGGGCATGATGGGCTCAATTGCTTCCTTCTATAAGACTTTTGATTGTTATGTCTTTCAGTGTTGCTTGATGTAAATGGTATGAGAACACCAGGGTATAGATACTAGGTTGTGAAGGGCTTCGCAGTGCTGTTCAATTCAACAAATGTAAAATAAGATGAGGGAGGATGAGTTTGAACTAAAATCACCGTATTAAGCCTAAATAATGGAAACCACAACAGGATGAGGGAGGAGTTGGATAGGGTAGACTGGGAACACAGGATATATGGTGGGACGGTTGAGGACAGTGAGTGAAAGACTTCCAAAGAGATTTTTCACGGTACTCAACAAAAGTATATTCCAGTTGAAAGCAAGGACAGTAAGGGTGGGGAGAGCCGGCCTTGGATAACTAAGGAAATAAAGGAAGGCATCAAACTAAAAGCTCGTGCATACAAAATTGTCAAGAGTTGGGGGAAACTGGAAGATTGGGAAAACTTTAAAAAGCAACAAAGAACCACTAAGCAAGCAATAAAGAAAGACAGAGTAAGAAGATAAACTAGCACAAACTATAAAAATGGATAGTAAGAGTCTTTTTAATTATATAAAGTGGAAAAGGTTGGCCAAAGTTAACATAGGTCCCTTGGAGGACGAAAAGGGGGAATTGATATTGGGTAATGAGGAAATGGGTAAGGCTTTGAATGCTTATTTTGTGTCAATCTCCACAGTGGGAGGACATGTCTAATATGCCAAAGAGAGATGTTATGGATGCAATGGGAGGTGAGGGCCTCAATACCATAATTATCACTGAAGAGGTAGTGCTGAGCAAACTAGTGGGCCTTAAGATAGACAAGTCCCCTGGTCCTGAAGGAATGCGTCCCAGGGTACTGACAGAAATGGCAGAGGTTATAGTTGAGGGTTTGGTGACAATTTACCAAATTCTCTGGACTCTGGGCAGGACCCAGTAGAGAAGGCAAATATTACACCACTGTTTAAAAAAGATGTTGGCAAAAGGCAGGTGACTATATGCTTGGTAGTTTAACATCTGTAGTTGGACAAATGTTAGAAGCTATCATTAAAGAAGAAATAGCAAGGCATCTGGAAAGAAATGGATCCATCAGGCAGACACAGAATGGATTCAGCAAAGGCAGGTCCTGTTTGACAAACTTACTAGAGTTCTTTGAGGATATAACAAGAGCAGTGGATAGAGGGGAATTGATGGACATTACTTACTTGTATTTCCAGCAGGCTTTTGATAAGGTGCCACATAAAAGACTTATCCATAAGATAAGGATGCATAGAGTTGGAGATAATGTATTAGCATGAATAGAGGATTGGTTAATCAATAGAAAGCAGAGAGTTGGGATACATGGGTGTGACTCTGGTTGGCAATCAGTGGTGAGCAGTGTTCCGCAGGGGTCGGTGCTGGGCCTGCAACTGTTCACAATATACATTAACGATCTGGAAGAGGGGACTGGGTGTAGTGTATCTAAGTTTACTGATGGCACTAAACTGAATGGAACAGCAGATTGTGCAGAGGATACAGAGAGTCTGTAGAGAGATATAGCTAGGTTAAGTGAGTGGGCAAGGGTCTGGCAGATGAAGTACAATGTTGGTAAATTCAAAGTCATCCACTTTGGAAGGAAAAATGGAAGAGCAGATTAGTATTTAAATGGTAAAAAAAGCAGCATGATGCTGTGCAGAGAGACGTGGGAGTGCTTGTGCATGAATCACAAAAGGCTGATTTGCAGGTGCAGTAGGCTATCAAGAAGGCAAGTGGAATGTTGGCCATTGCTAGAGGGATTGAATTTAAGAGCAGGGAGGTTATGCTGCAACTGTGCAGGTACTGGTGAAGCCACACCTGGAGTACTGTGTGCAGTTCTAGTATCCTTACTTGATGAAGGATATACTGGCTTTGGAAGTGGTGCGGAGGAGGTTCACCAGGTTGATTCCAGAGATGAGGGGGTTAGACTGTGAGGAGAGATTGAGCCACCTAGGACTGTGCTCACTGGAATTCAGAAGGATGAGAGAAGATCTTATAGAAACATATAAAATTATGAAAGGGATAGATAAAATAGTAGGAAAGATGTTTCTGCTGGTAGGTGAGACTAGAACTAGGTGATATAGCCTCAAGACTTGGGGGCGTAAATTTAGGACAGAGATGAGGAGGACTGGAGGCTACCTCAGTAAATATATTTAAGACAAGATTGGATAGAATTTTTTATAGCAGGTGAAATAAGGGTTACGGGGAAAAGGCAGGTAGGTGGAGGTGAGTCCGTGGTCAGATCAGCCATGATCTTATTGAATGGTGGGGCAGGCTTGATGGGCCAGATGGCCGACTCCTGCTCCTATTTCTTATGTTCTTATAATCGAGAAAAGGGGATTTTCAGCACTTTGATCCTGTCGAGCACCTTTTATACATCTTATAACAAACAACAATTAACTCAGAGTGGATCATTCATATGCGTGTTTATTTTACTTGTTGCAAGGGAAGGATCACTACACAAGAGCTGGTGGTAGCTTCAAAAACATACAGTGTAGTCATTCATTTATATACAAGTGTTATCTACCCATGCCAGTTCAAGGAGCAGGTGCATTCTGTTAGTCTTCTTAATCAGTGCACTTGGCATCCTTCCAGTAACTGAATGCACTTGTCTTTCCATTTTTTTTTTAAGACAAAAATGTCATTCCGTTGCTTGAAATGAAGTGTATTTTCATCTAATACACCAACACGTCCACAGTGGTATTCAATGGCATGCACCGTATCCTTGTACATTCCCTAATTCCCTTTGGAGTGAGCATGACCTGCAGCATTCATGGTCACTCTTGTAACAGCAGGACTTCACCACGGCTGTGACATTACTTGACATCTATGCATCTATTCCAGATCTGAGCATCTGCTCCAGGCTTGTGAATTTATTCAAAACACAGTCCTGGCTTCAGTTCAAAGTTCAAATAAATTTATTATCAAAGTACACGTATGTCACCATATGCAACCACGTGATTGATTTTCTTGTGGGCATTCACAGCAAATCCATAATAGAATAATAACGATAATAGAGTCAATGAAAAACCGCGCCAACTTGGGTGTTCAACCAGTGTACATAGACAACAAACTGTGCAAATACAAAAAAAGAAATAACAAACAAACAAATAAATAAATATCAAGAACATGAGATGAAGAGTCCTTGAAAGTGAGCCCATGGGTTGTGGGAACAGATCAGTGATGGAGCAAGTGAAATTATATCTTTGGTTCAAGAGCTTGATGGTTGGGGGTAATAACTGTTCCTGAGCCTGGTGGTGAGAGTCCTAAGGCTCCTGTACCTTCTTCCTGATGGCAGCAGCGAGAAGACAGTATGTCCTGGGTGTTAGGGATTCCTGATGATGGAAGGCCCTTCGAAACAGTTTGCTATCTTGCGTGTTCCTTAGACCTTCTCCACTCTGCCCACAATGTACCCTACCCGTCCTTAATTTCCTCACCATGAACCTAATAAAGTGGCCAAACATGACACACCTCCATTCCCAACTCTTCCTTGCCATCAGTCTGCCATTAGCATCCCTTCCACTTGGGCTTAGCCTTTCCTGATGACAGACACTTGCCCCTTATCTTTCAAATCCTTTCCTCAACCCACACATCCTCTCTTCTTTGACTGCCAGGGCCCAGAGCTAATCTCAGAATTTCTTGGTGCAGTGCATTGTGTGTAAGGGGAGATCCTTTGTCATGCAGGATACACGTTCTTTGATTACGTGAGGAATGGAGGTGGAGGTGGGCGGGAGGGTGGCCTTTGACAATATAACTACTGAGCCATGAGAACCCAACTGATGTGACTTTTCAGGTGCTGATCAAAATCTAAGGAAGGAGCAATTAGGCCAAGAGACCGCCTCATTTAGAACCCGCATTGTGTATGGACAAATGTTTAGCAAGGCCTTTTGCAAAGTCCCAACTGGGAGGCTGGTCCACAAGGTTCAGGCACATGGCATTTAGGATGTTGTAGCAATTTATACCCAGCATTGGCTTAGCAGGAGAAGCTTGAGTATGATAGTAGATAGTTGCCTCTCTGACTAGAGGCCTGGGGCTAGTGATGTGCTGCAGGGATTGGTGCTGGGTCCATTGTTAAGTTAGTCATCCATATCAATGATCTGGATGATAAAGTGGTAAACTGGATCAGCAAATTTGTGTTTGACACCATGATTGGGGGTGTAGTGGACAGCGAGGAAGGCTATCATGGCTTTCAGTGGGATCTGGACCAAATGGAAAAATGGCAGATGGAATTCAATGCAGACGAGTGTGAGGTCTTTCAGTTTGGAAGGACAGAACAAAGTAAGAATTATACAATGAAAAATAGAGCACTAAAGAGTTTGGTAGAATAAAGGAAACTGGAAATAAAGGAAGTGACATCAAAGGTAGACAGGACCGTAAAAAGAACTTTGGGTAGATTGGTCTTTATAGATCAGAGCATTGAATGCAGAAATTAGGATGTTGTGTTGAAGTTGTATAAGATGTCAATGAGGCAAAATTTGGAGAATTGTGTGCAGTTTGTGGTCACCTACCCACAGGAAGTGTGTCAATGAGATTGAAAGAATACAGAAAAATGTACAAGAATGCTACCAGGACTGCTGACCTGAGTTATAGGGAAAAGTTGAATAGGTTAAGAGTTTATTCCTGGAATGTAGGAGAATGAGAGATTTGATAGAGATATACAAAGTTATGAGGGGTATAGGTGGGGTAAATGCAAGCAGGCTTTTCCACTGACCAGAACTATAGGTCATAGATTAAGGGTCAAAGGTGAAATATTTAACTGGAACTTGAGTGGGGAGCATCTTTACTCAGAGGGCGGTGTGAGTCAGGAATAAGCTACCAGCAGAAGTGGTAGATGGGACTGATTGGAACATTTCAGAGAAACTTGGAAAAGTATATTGATGGGAGGAATATGAAGGACTGTGGCCAAGTGCAAGTTGATAGGACTAGACAGAATAATGGTTCAGCACTGCCTAGATGGGGTGAAGGGTCTGTTTCTATCCTGGAATGCTCCATGATTCTATGACTGACAGACCAGGCAGATTGTCTCTTTAAAATGGCCTTTCTTCCCTCTGTGAGTGTCTGGCAGTAAACTCCCAGTTTACTGCCACCTCCTCCTGTTGAGATAAAGAGAGTTAAAAATACACTTGAAATTCCATTTCAATGAGCCACTGCAGTGAGCAGAGAAGAACTGGCCGCAGACATCACTGGAAAATAATGTGGGGGTAGATCTGCAAAGCACGTCACCCTTGAACTGTCAGTGACACCAGAATTGTTGGGCATATCTCACAATTTTCTGATCGGAGCTGGGATAGTGGAATAAGGTCTTTAATCTCAGAGCTGCTGTTTTTGCCACAATACACAATATATATACTCTGAACACATAAAAGGGGACATATTGATACATTTTAAAATGTCATTTACATAGAATTATTTATTCGTATATTGCAAAATGTGCCAGTTATAAATTATTTAAAAGTGTGCTCATTGTTCTTCCTGGGCCATTAGCTCCCAGTGAATCATAGGCTATTGATGAGCTCTTATCTCCATCGTCCTCTGAAGTCGATGGTATGGCTGGAGATCATCAATGTTTCTGCAATCCATTATTTCCACTGTACAGGGGACTGGCCTGTTCAACTTCACCAGAGCCCTGTTGGCTGTCCTTACCTGTTTCCACCTCTCGTGATGTAGGGTTGGACTTTGAGAGGCGTACGCATTGTTATGTAAGGGGATACTGCTGTCATCAAGCATATCATTTGCAGTCTCATCTCATAAGCAACACCGAGCCAGACCGCAAATCAACTTGTGTGGAGATGCTGGCTGTTGTATCAACGTATTCCAGAACTTGGGTTTTACCTGGAAAATTTACTTTTGCTGATTCAGGCTGCTTTCTCTTCAAACGATTCATTGTAGAGAAATGACTAGAGAAATTAAGGGGGACTTCTGTTGTGGACTCAGTGGCTGAAGGGCTGTTTCTACATAATATTGCTCTCTCCCTATATTAATAAAGAAAAGTCCCCAGCTTGATTGGACAATGTCTCAGTGATTGCAGAGGTAAAAAGTGCATCAATAAGCGATCTTTGGAAAGTCCCCAGGTTCTGGACCAATTCCAGCAGATGGAAGCATGTCAAACATAACTGCTAGTTAAAGGGAGAATGGAAATAAATGTAGAAATGTGAACCAGTTAGCCTGATACCTGTTCTCAGCAAAAGGTTTTAACACATCTCTACAATCAGGTCCAACAATCATTTATAAACTCTAAATGTGATAAGCAGAATCAGCAAGGATTTGAGAGGGGTAAATCAAGTTAGAAGAACCTATTAAGAAATTCTAACAAGTTATCTGGTATGGTAGAGAAGGAAAATCATTCCTAAAACGGGATTATAGAAAGACATTTGACAACCTTATTCCATAAAATGGGCACCGAGGTTTTGATTGAGATAAGGGTTTAGCTAAAAGATAGAAAATAGAATGGGTACTCTACTTGTTGGTAAGCATGCAGTTTGTAACATGGTTGTATGGTTGAAGAAAAAGTCCCATTGTTTTCTTGGCAATAACATCTGCTCCTTTTAAATTCCAGAGAGCAAATACCTTCTATTTTCTTCAAGTTCCAGTTCAAAAACGTAGAATACAGCTCGGGAAGGAATAAGACATTTTTGTGCTATTCAGTGGAACAGCAAGATGCAGATTTCCAGAAGATGCAAGGATACGTGGAGGACGAGCACACAAGCATGCATGCGGAAGAGGCCTTCTTTGTAGAGGTCTTCAAGGAACGCAATGGCAGCTCGAAGTACTCCATCACTTGGCACGTCTCCTCCAGCCCTTGTGCGGCCTGCGCTTCTAAAATTGCAGAATACCTGAAGAAGAGTCCCAACGTCCGCCTCACCATCTTCATGGCTCGCTTGTTCATGTGGGAAGAGCCTGAGATCCAACAAGGTCTTCGGCTGCTGAAAGCTGCTGGTTGCCAACTGAAGATCATGAAAGCTCCCGAGTATAACTACTGCTGGAGCACTTATGTTGAAAACGAGGGGGAATCTTTCGTACCCTGGGAAGACCTACAGACCAGCAGCTTGGCATATGAAGGGATTCTAAATGAAATTCTACAACGTGCCTAGAAGGGTGAGGCATTCTGACGTGTCCCCAGATTTGGTGGTTCCCACCATCTGATGTTTTTATTGCCTCAGTGCATGTTTGCTGTGAGCACTCTTATTAGTTTTTATTGATTTACACATGGGAAGGAAAGGTAAGAGTGACGGTGTCAATACTGAAAGTTTGGTTAACTCTTTATTTATATATGCCAATAAAATTAGGGGTTGGAGGGAACGAGTCTTGTGATTATAATTCTGCCTCTGAGTCAGATAGGGAAGGATTTGAAAGTTTCTATGAGTTAACACCGGAGCTCCAAATATAAAATTCATATAAATTGGGTGTTGGTGATCATCCCATGTGTCTTGTTGGGAGTCCATGGCATTCTCCAAAATAAAAGAGAGCAACCTGGTGCAAAGATAGTCATAGTTGTGGGAGTGGTGTTCACTTTGTGATCTGTTAGACTATAAGTAAGTCTGCAACACTATTCAAGGACTAATGCAATGTTACAAAAAAAGGGGAACAGAGATAAGACTGATATTCTTTTGGTTCCTGACAATAATCAATAAATTTTTCACCAAACAGGCCAATGTTAAATGGCTAGTTGGAAGCAGTTATGATGGGAAACATCTTGCAGTGTTTTGGAATAGTGCAGTGATGTGCATATCATGTTTCACATCCCAAACTCCTGGTCATGGTTTGTGTCAACAGACAGGCAGACCAGGACACTTTCAGAATTGTACCACAAGAGTAACAGACGCATGAACAAATGATGACTACAGGAATTAACAATGGATGATTGGAGAGCTTATGAGCATAAATATTTTCCCTAGTGTGCAATGTGCAATTGCATTAGACTGACAGATGAGGGGTAATTGGAATCGAGTGAAACAAGTCAATCATTATTTTAAGATTATACTAGTTATTTTTTTCATAAGCAATAATTTTGTTATATATATAAAATTTAGACTTGTAATAAAAATAGAAAACTCTGAAAATACTCAGATCAAGCACTATGTATGGAAAGGGAAATAGTTCACATCAAAGATTATAATCTTATAGTCATTTATATATATAAAATCATATATAACAATTACAGCACAGAAACAGGCCATCTCGGCCCTCCACGTCCATGCTGACGCTTACTCTCACCTAGTCCCAGTGGCCCGCACTCAGCCCATAACCCTCCATTCCTTTCCTGTCCATATATCTATCCAATTTTACTTTAAATGACAATACTGAATCTGCCTCTACCACTTCTACTGGAAGCTTATTCCACACAGCTACCACTCCCTGAGGAAAGGAATTCCCCCTTGTGCTACCCTTAAACTTTTGCCCCTTAACTCTCAAATCATGTCCTCTTGTTTGAATCTCCCCTACTCTCAATGGAAAAAGCCTATCCACGTCAACTCGATCTATCCCCCTCATTATTTTAGATACCTCTATCAAGTCCCCCCTCAACCTTCTACGCTCCAAAGAATAAAGACCTAACTTGTTCAGCCTTTCCCTGTAACTTAGGTGCTGAAACCCAGGTAACATTCTAGTAAATCTTCTCTGTACTCTCGATTTTGTTGATAGCTTTCCTATAATTCGGTGACCAGAACTGTACACAATTACTGTTGATATATCTTTTAATAAAGTATTGACTTGAGATGCCATACTGATGTCTATAGCACTGCCACAGGTGGGATGCTGTACACAATGCCATGGCATGTTTATACATGTTGTAATGTGTATGTCAAAATTTGAAATAGACAACAGGAATGTTAAAAGTGTGACAAAAACAGTAAGTGTTACTACAGGAAGTTAGATGCTTTGGAAAGCAATGCGATTAAACTTTAGATTTTTAGTGTATTTTATGGAGATTTGGAACCACAGTTGCACGTTTTACAGATTTGTCCTGCTCAAGTTCAAAACGGCTTTGAGTTGCATATGCCAGGGTGCAGCAGTGACGTATGCATTTATATCACAGGTGTAAATGTGATGGATTAAAGGCATCGTCTGCGAGCAGACTAAAGAACATTAAAGTACATTGACTTAAGTGTGATTTTTTTTCTAACAGGCTGAAACCCCCCAGTGTGCATAATTTTGGAGGGGATATTATAATTTAATAACAGCACCAGAGATGTTCATAACTATATTGAGAAGAGCGTCCTGATACTCTGCTCAGTGAGGTGGGTGCTCAATACTATTATGGGAGGGAACTAGGAGAAAGCAGTCCCTCTGCTCACATAAATATCCTCTCTAAAAAGTTACTGAATATTACACAGTGGCCATATTTCACAAAAATACTTTTAAAATTGGGCAGCTGTGACAATTCTTGAAATTCTGACAAAAAGATGTCTTTGGTGCTATAGTTTCATGCTAGGTAAGTTGTACAAATAGAGAATATTGGAATGGTGAGTTTACAGCCCAAACATCTCCCTCCACATGGAAACTTTATGAATAACCATTCTAAATTATGATATCAGGCCTGCTAGTGGAAGTCCATAACTTTGCCCTTGCAAAACTCTCCCTCTGTGTTCAACTGCCCTTTGAATATTCCATATGTTTTCCTCTAATATTCAGGGGCTAATTATTTTATGTATGTTTTCATTCTTGAAATACGGACGTTCTTTTTGAAATTTGATTACATTTCACTCATTAAAACATATTTGCTAAAGCAAGACCAGAGTTCACCTTAACCAGCATTTAATGTTTGCCATTTCTCAAAAGGCATCCAGTTTTCCTACTGCGTATTTTGAATGCAACCAAGTACCGTACTTTGAACCTCCTCAACACTTTCAATAGTATTCACAACAATTTTGGTAATAATTGAGCTTAATGCAAAAACTGACTTGATCCCACTATTTGTAAACACCAAACTTCCAGCAAGGACTCTGCCAATTTGACTGAGATCACCTACTTGTCCAGTGCCAATAATCTTGTTCCTGTTTTGCTGAACTTTATTTAAATCAGGGGTTCCCAGCCTGTGGTCCATGGACCCCTTGGTTAATGGTAAGGCTCCGTAACATAAAAAAGGTTGGGAACCCCTGATCTAAAGAGAGAATAATCAGGGAAAACTTATATAGATTTATAAAGGATTATCGATGACAGGAGAACTTAATTTTTGTTTTAAAGATATGAATAAACTATATAGGAGCATCTACAGTTCGTACTTGTACGGATTTTGGGAAAATCAATTAATAAAATTGCTTGAAGCAACCATTACAACAAAGCCCACAGGACTGAGGGTGAATTATTGACTTAAGAGAAGACCAAAGATTATCTAGGAGAATGCAACCAGTCATGTCTTTCAGGAATCTTTATTACGGTCTCAACTATTAACATATTTAGTACCAGGTTAAATTGCAGAAGTGCAATTTGTTGATGACAAATGCAGGCAGGCTTTTTCCACTGAGGTTGGGTGGGAACACAATTAGAGGTCTTGGGTTAAGAGGGAAAGGTGAAAATTTTAAGGGGAAACTACTTTGCTTAGAGGGTCATGGGAATGTGAAATGAGCTGCCAACTCTATTTCAACATTTGAGGGAAGCTTGGATAGATATGTGGTTTATAGGGGTATTGAGGGCTAGGGTCCTAGAGCAGGTAACTTAAATGGTTCGGTGCAAATGAGATGGGTGAAAGGGCCTGTTTCTGTACTGTACTTCTCTCTGACTCTATGACATATGCTCTTGCTGGAAGCATTAAAACGTGATTCTAAAGGATTAACTAAACAGGCAAACTGTGGCAAATAAATTTCCATGCAAGCAATTTCAAAGCTATTCACACTCAGAGTAAGCGTACCCTGAATATTGATTGGTGTATACTATCTCCACTCTAAGAACTTTGGATTCCTAGTAAATTAATCACGATCATGTCATAGACGGGGGAAATAATCAAAAAGTCTTAACACACAGAATCTAGAGGACAGTGTGAGCTTTCAGTTCAGAATATATTCATTGAAAGCATACTTTGATTCAATATTTCAATTACAAGATTTCACACAAGGATTTATTTAAAAATGATTCAGAGATAAAGTGATTGTATTATTCCTGATATTAAATGAAACTGACAGGAAAGCAACAAACTATTGCTTATTACTTTAGGGTTTTAGATTAGAGACGGGCTGAAAGTGTATCTCTCACAAAAATAGTACTTCACTGCTATATCTGCTGGCAATAAAAAAATCCCTTTGACTGCCATATTTTTTTGTATATAGGAATGTGGGTACATGTAACTGTGGTGAAGCTACCGTGAGAAGGGACTGAGTACATTGAATGCATGCTCATTATTCATTGAAGTTTTGTACTCAGGATATTCATCAAACAGAACAAAGGAGAAACTTTTAAAACATGGGTAAAAACACAGAACCTGTTGGAAATATACAAGCAGTATCATGATTTACAATGGATAAAGGATAATAATTTGAAGCAAGACCAACTGAGCGAGATATGTGATGGCCTGCCCTGCAGCATCACAGTTAGACGTGCTGGAACTCGATGCCAGCAGCTTCAGCTGTTCCTTTCACATACACTTTTCATCCCATCAGGAGCAGCTATTTCTGTTTCACCTTAACACTGGAAGATCTGTGGCCCTTTTGGTCCAAGGTTAAGGCTGTGCCTGATGGTTTGAAGTTGTATCTCCATATTTTAAGAAGATTTTAAACTCAATTCTTTAATATTTGTTCTGGTAATGCATAGTAAAGTTGAACCACTAGTCTCATCACGTCAAGTTAAGTCAGAGAATACACAGTACATAGATCAAACTTCAGAATCAATGCCAAGCAAAGAGATGCAGTGTGTAATTGGTTATTATTTCAAGATCTTTAGCTTGGAAAATTAGCAATAAAACATTACATTCTATCATTAGATTTGATTCATAGAACACCGCAGCACAGAAACAGGCCATTTGGCCCATCTAGTCCATGCTGAACGATTAGATAGAGAGATACTTTGTTGATACCAAAGGAAATTACAGTGTCACAGTAGCATTACAAGTGCACAGGTATACAAATGTTAGAAGAGAAGCAAAAAAGAATTAAAAAAAAAGGTTTCCTCAAATAGTCTAACAGGAAGGGGTCATCACTTTCCTGGCTATAGGCTGACTCATTATAAAGTCTCATATAGGCCTCATATCATGCTCTTTGGAGCATCACAGTTGTCTTAGTCTATTATTATAAGTACTCCTCTGTTCAGCCAAGGTGGCATGCACAGGGTGAGAAACATTGTCCAGAATTGCCATTATTTTCTGTAGGGTATATTGTCCTGCCACAGCCTCCAGTGTGCCCAGTTTGACTCCTATAACAGAGCCAGCCTTTCTATTGTTTATTGAGCCTGTTGGCATCACCTGTGATGATGCCATTGTCCCAGTACACCATCGCTTAGACAGTTGTACTGGCGATAACAGACCAGTAGAACATGTGAAGGAGAGACCTGCATACTCCAAAGGACCTCCGTCCCCTTAGGAAGCAGAGGCGACTCTGTTCCTCTTTGTACAGAGCCTCTGTGATGGTGCTTCATGCAAGTCTGTCATCCAGGTGCACCCCTGGGTACTTGTAGGTCCTCACCATCAATGATAACAGGGAGCAGAGCAGGCTTAGTCTTCCTAAAGTCCATCACTATCTCCTTTGTCTTACTGATGTTGAGCTGCAGATGATTCAGTTTGCACCATTTGACAAAGTCCTCCACCGGGGCCCTGTATTCATCCTCCCGTCCTCCCTTTATTCACCCAACTACTGCTGAATCAACAGAGAATTTCTGCAGATGACATTGTATCTAAAGTCTGAGGTATACAGGGTAAACAGGAAGGGAGCCAATACACTCCCCTGTGGGGCACCAGTGCTGCTAACAGACATGTCGACATACAGCTCTGAAGCCGCACGAACTGCAGTCTGCCAATCATGTCGTCCATTATCCAGGATTCAATGGAAATGCCATCCTGCATTGAACAGAGCTTTTCCCCCAGCAATGAGGTCTGTCTGCTATTGAAGGCACTTAAGAAATCAAAAAACATGATCCTCACTGCGCTGCCCTGCTAACCCAAATGGGACTAAGCTCGGTTAGCAGGTAGGTGACAGCATTATCAACTCCAATGTGCTCCTGGCAGGCAAACCGTAGGGTACTGAGGGCTGATCTGACCAGGGGTTGGAGCTGAGCCAGGATCAGTCTCTCTAGGGTCTTCATGATGTGTGAGGTCAGAGCCACTAGATGGTAGTAATTCAGGACTTTCAGTTGGCCTGCTTGGGTACTGGGAACACACATGGTGTTTCCATAGAGTCAGGCCCCTTTCCAGGCTGAGAATCAGATTGGAAATGCCTAGTCCCATCCTGACCCTAACCCCGACTTGTAATGCTACCACTCTCCCTTTAATCCCTCCCGCTCTGTCACATCTAAAACTCCAGAACCCCGGAAATTGAGCTGCCAGACCTGCCCTTCCTCCAACCAAGCCTCACTAACCGCTACAATGTCATAACTCCACATGCTGATCCATGTCCCAAGCTCCTCTGCCTTTCCTACAATACTCCTTGCTTTGAAATAAACACGGCTCAGAACATTATCCCACCATGCTCAACCTTTCCATTCCTGACTTTGTATTAAAGGCTTAGCAACATCTTTCTCTACAACCTCTCCACTCTCTGTTCTGGCATCCTGGTTCCCATTGCCCTGCAATTTTAGCTTAAACCCTCTCCACCCGCACCCCCTGGGCAGCAGCACTGGTAAATCTTTCCGCTAGGAATTAGACCCACTCCAGTTCTTTATCAGTCGCTACTTTAAACAGCAACTCACTCCTGACAAGACTTACAGTTTGCAAATAGCTCCCACCCTGTAAGATGTCTTTCTCTCTCTACTTCAGATTCTTTAAACTAGAATATATTCCTAATGGAAATGCCAGTATTTTTCTTGCTCAAAAACTATCATTTCTACAAATATTACATGGATTAATGATGTATCATAAAGTAGATATAAAGTCTATTATTACATTTCACCTTCTGTCAGTGCACTAAAAGCACATTGGCATTTAGTGTTAGCACCGAATAAGGTCTCCCTCTACCTCAAAGTAGGTCAAACTCACTTGGAGCAGAGTTACGTAGGTTTTCATCTATGCCAGGATCTGTGTGTTTGTTAATGAGGAAAGGCTCAATACACCATGGATAATGGGCACCAGCCCAATAAGATACAGACAGAGGCAACAAGAAGAGATGCTGCAAGGCTTCAGAGAGAGCTGCTGGATGAAATGGCCTCCTGTGGAGTTAACTGATAATTCCTTATTCTGGTTTACATCATTTTATGGCATATGAGAGTCGTGTATATCTTCACAAAGCAAATCAGCTGTCTCAGTATTTATTGGGAAGACAGTGCAGAAAATGACACACCTCTCCAGAATCCAGTCAGTACTAGCAGCCTGGAAACTTTTCTAATTATGCAGTGGGAAAGAGCTGACTGTGATTGGCACCAATTCTAATCTTTCTAATCCATATGTGGCTGTCTGGCCAGGAATATTCCATGTGTGTGGTTCTGTAGCTAGACGTTATCTGCTGTTAAACAACTGACCAATTTAGCTCTGCAATGCGTCATGGATACTGTTGCAATGAAGCATGAAGGCCAAACCTTGTGTTTCAGAAACTTCAGCACACTTAGTAATCTCTTCTTCAGTGAGGACCTGGCGAAGTTTTTGCAATGCCAGCTTTGCTGTCTGTTTATTAATTAAGGCCGTTTGCTTTCTCAGGTGATCACAAAATAACCTGTGGTGAGTTCAAGAAGCATCAGTGGATTTGGAGTCCTTACCAACAGTCAACAGCATGCCAATAATCACTAAAACATATCCAGTACAAAGAATTCAGTACATTTAAGCCAAAAACAACCCACTGAACTTTATATGCAACAGCTAATGGCCAATATTGTTAAATAATTGTACACTTCTCTTTATTGTAGAATACTGGGTGCTGTTAAAGCCAAACACTTCAATAACTCCACACAGAACAGCGGGCATCAGTGAAGAAGCTAAGCTAAAGTTATTTGTTCATTCGGATTGAACCGAAAGGAATTTGCTTTTACTTCTGGAAATGTATCAGGTTTCTTGGACATGTACTTAATGTCTTGAACTCGAGCTCTTTGATAGCAGTTACTGTGAAATGTCCCAGTCGAAAGGAAGCTCCAAGCTACTTACTGTAGTTTTAAATACTGGACTGCCTGAAGCCTGCAAAAAGGTTTCATGGTAATAAAATGCAATACTTTGTGTATAGAACACCAGTGTCTTGTAGGAAATGTCAGTGTGCCATATTCAGTATTCACTGCTGCTTTGTGCTTTACAATAAAACATTGTGTAACGTTTATCTGGTTAGCGCTTTCATTTCAGGTCTGTCAGCTTCTCATCTCCTACCTCACACCATTTACAACTGAAACTTCTGGATTCACCTTCAGGATTTCTGGTAGTTTTTAAAAATTTCTATCCCAAGATTAATCTTTCAGAAGATGTTTAATCATGAGAATTAACATAAACAAATTGATTAACTTTAAACAGCTCTTGAAATAATCAGAACAGAAAACATACGTACTGACATACAGCAATTTATTGACAAGTCAGTTTATCTTAAGTGGCACATACAACATCTGCATCTAGGTGTTATCTTGTGTACCAATGCCCAACTTACAAAAGGGTCACTTCTACCAACTACATCACTGCTAAAAGCAACGTAGATCCGTTATGGAAAGACGGCTGTGCGAATCATTCTCACTTGAGTAAATCATACCACACTTCACTCCAACTATCAAACACCTGTTTACACCAAGCATGTTTTATTCCTTCTTAATTCCCAACAACTCTGCCTAAATTCTACAACTCCACTACGGAAACTTTCATTTCTTCGTTATATCCTGTATCATCTGGTGTGGGCGATCATGGTCTTTCCACGACCGTGATTGCTTTTGGCAAATTTTCCTACAGAAGTGGTTTGCCATTGCCTTCTTCTGGGCAGTGTCTTTACCAAATGGGTGACCACTGCCATTATCAGTACTCTTCAGAGATTGACTGCCTGTGTCAGTGGTCGCATAACCAGGACTTGTGACGTGCACCTGCTTATCAAATGACCATCCACCGTCTGCTCCGATGTTCACATGACCCTGATCAGCATGACTAAGTAGGTACCACACCTTGCCCAAGAGTGACCTGCAGGCTAGCAGAGGGAAGGAGTGCCTTATACCTCCATTAGAAGAGGGACATCCCCACTCCGCCACCTGAGAAGGTTAATTAACCTAGCAAATCTTTGAGAAGAATCCAAGAGGGTTATAGAAAGAAGATACAAACTCCATAAACAGTGCTGGCTGCTGGAACTATGACACAGTAGCTTTACCAGCTGTGCTATCCAATACTTACTGAGGGATTTCACAGTACTACCCAATGTGGTACAGTGTATCCAGGCCTGGAGAATTGTTGTGTACAGTGTATTAATTCTTAGCTGATCTCTACTGAAGCAGATGTTACAACTGACACCGAGACTAGTACAGAGAAAACTTACAAGGATGTTGATGGGTCTTGAAGACTCAAGTTATAAGGAAAGTTTGAATAGTTTAGGAATTTATTCCTTGGAGCTTAAAAGATTGAGAGAAGATTTAACAGAGGTCTACAAAGTTAGAGAGATATAGAGAGGGTAAATGCAAGCAGGCTTCTTCCACTGAGGTTGGGTGGGACCTCAACCAGAGGTCATGGGTTAAGGGTGGAGGGTGAAAAGTTTAACAGTAACATGAGGGGAAACTTCTTCACTCAGAGGGTCTTGAGAATTTGGAACAAGCTGTGAGTGCAAGTGGTGCATGTGAGCTCTAATTTAACATTTAAGAGAAGTTTGGACAGGTATATGGATGGCAGGAGTATGGAGAGCTATAGTCCTGGTACAGGTTGATGGGAGTAGGCAGTTCAAGTAGCTCAGAAGATGGGCCAAATAGCCAGTTTCCTAACAGTACTTTTCTATTAATCACCTCACCCTTCCTTTCCCCTGGGGAGCCAGGTGATTAATAAAAAAACAAAGAAAATTTATAAACACAAGAGATTCTGCTGATGCTGTAACATAGACTGGAGGAACTGAAGTTGGGCATTATCTATCGAGGCAAGTAAACGACTTTCAGTTAGTCCTGACAAAGGGTCTCGGCCCGAAACATCAACAGCGCTTCTCCCTATAGATGCTGCCTGGCCTGCTGTGTTCCACCAGCATTTTGTGTGTGTTGTTTGAATTTCCAGCATCTGCAGATTTCCTCGCCTAAACAATTGATATATCGGGCTGAGACCTTCAACCAAATGTTGTGGATAAATAACTACTCTGTACCCAAACCAGTGTTTTTTTTTCATTTCAGTTGACTAGTGAATTAGAACATGATAAGATAAAAAAAAATACAGTATAGTAGATTTTCAGGTAATCAGCCATGCGATCATTATTCCAGTGATGAAAAATAAAACTATCTTTGGCATGTTCTTGGCAACTAACCATCCCAAAATAGTTACATCAAAAATTATTTTCCTCATCTTACACTAACCCCTAAAACTGACCTCACAAAGACATCATTTCAAATCACTGCTATTTGCATATATGTAACTCAATGCTATGGACCGGTAGATTTGAAATGGGTTGTTTTGGTTCTGTTAAGTAAATTAGAAACTGAAAGACTTAATCAGCTCTTATGTCCACTTATGTATCTCTGCAGTCAGATAAGACAGAAACAGTAACTGCCACTTGGCAGTTCACTAGGGTACACACAACTGTCAAAAAGGACAACCTGCTGAGGACATGCCAGTTTGCTGACCTAGGCAGCAAAGATATATGAGTTGTTCTTTGCTCAACAGAAGAGCGAATCAAGACATTGATGAACAAATGTGTTAAAAACAAGAAACCTGCCAATGCATTGGTTTGGGCAAATACAACCAAGACCGACTTTAGCAAACAAGTAACTTAAAGAGATCATTGGGCAAAGTAGAGAGTGCAAAACTCAACAAGAAAATTATCAAAAGATAAATATTGCAAAGCTGAGACGGCTATAAAATTTATTTTACTGATTTACATTTTGTGGCATCCAAGATTATTAACATTAATAACACATTGTTGAGAAATTCTACCAGAAGGCAATTCAGAAAAGGGAAATGCACAGAAACCAGACCATAGAACATTACAGCACAGAAACAGGCCTTTTGGCCCTTCTTGGCTGTGCCGAACCATTTTTCTGCCTAGTCCCATTGACCTGCACCTGGATCATATCCCTCCATACCCCTCTCATCTATGTCCCTATCCAAGCTTTTCTTAAATGTGAAAAGTAAGCTCGCATTTACCACTTCATCTGGCAGCTCATTCCACACACTCCCACCACTCTGTGTGAAGACGCCTCCCCTAATGTTCCCTTTAAACTTTCCCTTCTTCACCCTTAACCCATGCCCTCTGTTTTTTTTTTTCTCCCCTAACCTCAGTGGAAAAAGCCTGCTTGAATTCACTCTATCTATATCCATCATAATTTTATATACCTCTATCAAATCTCCCCTCATTCTTCTACGTTCCAGGGAATAAAGTCCTAAACTATTCAACCTTTCTCTGTAACTCAGTTTAAGTCCCAGCAACATCCTTGTAAACCTTCTCTGCACTCTTTCAACCTTATTGATATCCTTCCTGTAATTCGGTGACCAAAACTGCACACAATACTCCAAATTCAGCCTCACCAATGTCTTATACAACCTCACCATAACGTTCCAACTCTTATACGCAATACTAAAGGCCAATGTACCAAAAGCTCTCTTATGACCCTATCTACCTGTGACGCCACTTTTAGGGAATTTTGCATCTGTATTCCCAGATCCCTCTGTTCTACTGCACTCCTCAGTGTCCTACCATTTACCTTGTATGTTCTACCCCATTTTTTCCTTCCAAAGAGCAATACCTCACACTTGTCTGTATTAAACTCCATCTGCCATTTTTCAGCCCATTTTTCCAGCTGGTCCAAATCCCTCTGCAAGCTTTGAAAACCTTCTTCACTGTGCACTACACCTCCAATCTTTGTATCATCAGCAAATTTGCTGATCCAATTTATCACATTATCATTGATATAGATGACAAATAACAATGGACACAGCACTGATCCCTGTGGCACACCACTAGTCACAGGCCTCCATTCAGAGAAGCAATCCTCCACTACCACTCTCTAACTTCTCCCACTGAGCCAATGTCTAATCTAATTTACTATCAGACACAATCACTTGGGCAAATGCATCTACATTTTTGAATTGCTGCCTTTGGAAGCAATCGAAAAATTGCAAGGACGAGAGACTACAAATGCTGGAATCCAGAGGGAAAACTTCTGAAAGAACTCTGTATGGTCTGGCAGCATTTGAGGGAATGGTTAGTAGGCATTTTGGATCAAGACCTTTCATCTGGACTGAACAAAGGAAGTCAGCCGGCAGAAAGAGAAGGGGAATAATGGGGCAAAAGCTGGCAAGCAATAATGAAGTGGCAGATGAAACAGGTGGAGGAGGGTGAAGATACAGAGGATGGAGATTATAGGTGGAGGCAAAGGACTGAAGATTAGAGAATTTCATAAGGTGAAGAGAAACCAGGTAAGGGTGAGCAGATAGAACAGATCGTGTGGGGGGGGGGGGGGGAGGAGGGAGAGAAGAAGAGGACCAAGTGGGTGGTGAGTAGATGAAAGGGGAAAGAAATAGATGGGACCTAGTGTTGGGAAGGTGCTTGGAAGGAAGGGCATAAATGCAATGTCCTGGGTACACAAAGAGAAAGGAACAGAAGGGGAGCAAGTTATCCAAGCTGGAGAATTCAATGTTCATCCCATTGAGCTGTGGGTTGTCCAAATAGAATAAGCAGTGCTTCCAGTTTGCTTTAGCTAACCTTGGCAATGAAGATGGTGGAGGACAGATTAGTATGGGAATGGGAGAGGCATGAACATGGCAAGCAATCGGGAGCTCCAGATAGCTATTTCGGAGAGCATAGGAGCATGGCAAACAGTGGTCTGTACTTGGTCTCATGGATAAAGATGGTTACATAAAAGCAGAGGGTAGGTTGCTGGTGTGATCCCTAGAGATAGTGGAAAGGGGTAGGTGGGATCTCATCAAATCTGATGGAAGACTTATGTGCTGGAGTGTACAGACCAAGAGAACTCTATCCCTTTTGCATGTTAGGGAGGAAGGGCAAGAATGGGTGGGGGAGATGGAAGAAAGGCATGGCAAAAGACAGGGTGGAAGGTGTAACCCAGGGAGCCATGGGAATCAAGAAGTTTGTACTAAATGTTTTGGATAGTTTGTCTCCTGAGACAGATCAGGAAAGGAGAGGCATCTTAAAAAGTCCAAGTAAATTTGAGGACAGGTGCAAGTTAACAGAGAAGTTGATGAAATTGATGAGTTCTGCACAGCTGCTGAGGCTGAACCAGTGTGGTTATTGAATTGTTGAACTAATTGTTGTGTTTAAAGTTGGAGTGAAGCCAGAGCAGATTTGGAAAGGAGATTGCTCGGTGTAGCCAATGCAAGGCAGGCATATCTAGGCCTATTGCTTTGATTTGGAGAAAGAGATGGCAATCAAAAGTGAAGCTGTTCTGGATAAGCAAGTTCTGCCAGACAGAGGCAAGTGTTAAGAGGGGAACTGATTTAATCCATGTTTAAAAGGTAATTGGAGATGCTCAGTTCCTCCCATAGGGAATTGTGTAGGGAGTGGAATTCCATAGTGAAGGCAAGACAGTGGGGGGAGGGAATTGGAAGTTGTTAAAATGGTAGACATCGTGCAGAGCACCCAGATTCCGGTGGAATTGAAAGGGGAGAGGGTGAGGTTGATAGATGGTGAGAGGACGAGAGAAAGGACAAGGACAAAAGAGGGCGAGGGGGCGAGAGGCAGGTAGAGAAACCAAGGCGGTAGTTTATATAACTTAATATAAGCTAGATTAGAATCAGAATCAGGTTTATTACCACCAGCATGTGACGGGAAATTGTTAACTTAGCAGCAGCAGTTCAATGCAATACATAATCTAGCAGAGAGAGAAAACGATAATAAATAAAATAAAACATAATAAGCAAGTAAATCAATTATGTATATTGAATATATTATTTAAAAATGTGCAAAATAAAGAAATACAGTATAGTAAAAAAAGTGGGGTTGTGTCCAAGGGTTCGATGTCCATTTAGGAATCAAATGGCAGAGGGGAAGAAGCTGTTCCTGAATCACTAAGTGTGTGTCTTCAGGCTTCTGTATCTCCTACCTGATGGTAACAGTGAGAAAAGGGCTTCCCTGGGTGCTGGAGGTCTTTAATAATGGACTCTGCCTTTCTGAGACACCGCCCCCTGAAGATGTCCTGGGTACTCTGTAGGCTAGAGTCCAAGATGGAGCTGACTAGATTTACAACCTTCTGCAGCTTCTTTCGGTCCTGTGCAGTAGCCCCTCCATACCAGACAGTGACGCAGCCTGTCAAAATGCTCTCCACAGTGCAACTATAGAAGTTTTTGTGTGTACTTGTTGACGTGTCAAATCTCTTCAAACTCCTAATAAAGTACAGCTGGCCCATCAGCAATGGTGTCAGTTCAATACCTACATATACACCTAAACTTATACTGTTCAAAAAGACACAAATTGAAGCAGCCCATATTATAATTTGTTTTTAAACCAAATTATTTCAGAGATTACTCTCTCTGTGATGCCTTGTCCATTCTTGCCTCCCCACCGATCTCTCTTTCTTTTTCAATCTTTTATTATTGTTATTAATATCAACAAGATAAAATTGATACATAGATAATGGATTACAAACATACATATTTCAACTAAACATGAAAGAATACATAAGCAATGGTTACAGTACAAATGAGTATTCCCAAATCATGGACAAACAATATACAAATAAACAAGGCAAACCTAGGTATATCATAACATATAATAAAAAAACAGAAAAAAGAAAAAGAAACAAAAATATGCAAAAAAAATCTAATAATCTAGTAACTAATAGGGAAAAAAGAAAAAATGGAAAGAGAAAAGAAAAAAAGGGCTGTTTATAATATCTCACAAAAATACAAAATCATCAGTGTCGTCAACTCTGATCCTCTCAACATATATAAAATCAAAACTGGAAAATCAAATAGGCTTGGAACAGGGTCATATTACATCATATGAAAATATCGAATAAATGGTCTCCATATCTTTTCAAATTTAATAGAAGTGTCAAATACACCACTTCTAATTTTTTCTAAATTTAGACATAACATAGTTTGAGAAAACCAATGAAATACAGTAGGAGGATTAATTTCTTTCCAATTCAACAAAATAGATCTTCTAGCCATTAGTGTAAAAAATGCAATCATTCGACAAGCAAAAGAGGATAAATGAAGTGAGTCCATCACTGGTAAACCAAAGATTGCAGTAATAGGATGAGGTTGTAAATCAATGTTCAATACCGCAGAGATAATATCAAAAATATCTTTCCAATATTTTTCCAAAAGCAGACACGACCAGAACATACGAGTTAAAGACGCTATTTCAGACTGACATCTAACACAAATAGGATTTATATAGGAATAAAAATGAGCCAATTTATCCTTGGACATATGAGCCCTATGCACAACTTTAAACTGTATTAGTGAATGTTTAGCACATATAGATGTATTAACTAATTGAAGAATTTTATCCCAATTCTCAATAGGGATAGTAAGGTTAAGTTCTCTTTCCCAATCATTTTTAATCTTATAAAAGGGCTCAGAATGTATCTTCATAATTATGTTGTAAAGTTTTGATATTAGCCTTTTCTGAAAAGGGTTTAGTTCAAACAAATTCTCCAAAGTGCCTGAAGACACAAAATTTGGAAAAGTAGGAAGTAAGTATTTAAGAAATTCCTAATCTGTAAATATCTAAAAAAATGAGATCTAGGCAAATTATATTTATTAGATAATTGCTCAAAAGACATAAAACAGTTATCCAAAAATAAATCAGAAAATCGTAGTAATCCTTTAGTCTTCCAAGCCGAATAAGCTTGATCCATAATAGAAGGATAAAAAAAACAGTTGGATACAATAGGAATATTTAAAACAAACTGAGTCAACCCAAAAAATTTCCGAAATTGAAACCATATACGTAAAGTATGTTTAACTATCGGGTTGTCAATTCGTTTCAGCAATTTAGAAAGAGCATAGGGAAGGGAAGACCCTAAAATAGAACCCAGTGCAAATCCTTGTACAGATTTAATTTCCAGGTTCACCCAATGAGGGCTAAAAGATATATCCCAATCCTTTAACCAACATATCAAATATCGGATATTAACTGCCCAATAATAAAATCTAAAATTAGGCATTGCTAATCCACCTTCCTTCCTTGCCTTCTGTAAATATATTTTACCTAACCTAGGATTTTTATTCTGCCATATATATGAGGAAATTTTTGAATCAACATTAGCAAAAAAATATTTCGGAATAAAAATTGGTACCGCTTGAAATATATATATAAAAACTTGGGTAAAATAACCATGTTAATAGCATTAATCCGACCTATCAGAGATAAAGATAGTGGTGACCACTTAGTAAACAAACATTTAATCTGATCGATTAAGGGTAAAAAATTAACCTTAAATAAGTCTTTATAGTTTTTTGTGATTTTAATCCCTAAATAAATAAAAGAGTCATTAACTAATTTAAAAGGTAAGTTTCCATAAATTGGGACCTGTCTATTTAAAAGAAACAATTCACTCTTATTAAGATTTAATTTATACCCGGAAAAATCACTAAATTGAGCCAATAATGATAAAATTGCAGGAACGGATTTCTCAGGATTAGAAACAAATAATAATAAATCATCTGCATATAATGATAACTTATGTATATCTATCCCACGATTAATACCAAGAATATTCTGTGATTCTCTGATAGCAATTGCCAAGGGTTCTAAAGCAATATCAAATAATAGTGGACTAAGAGGACAGCCTTGTCTAGTGTCCCGAAATAAACGAAAAAAGGGAGATCTTTGATTGTTAGTAAGCACCGAGGCTACTGGAGTATGATATATCAGTTTAATCCAGGAAATGAATGTCGGACTAAAATTAAACTTCTCCAGCACATTAAATAAGTATGGCCATTTAACTCTATCAAATGCTTTCTCCGCATCTAATGAAATGACACATTCTGAAGTGCTATGTGAAGGAGTATAAACAATATTCAATAGCCTCCTAACATTGAAAAAAGAATAGTGATTTTTAATAAAACCGATTTGATCTTCCGAAATAATTTGGGGTAATACCTTCTCCAACCTGGATGCCAGTAACTTGGAAAAGATCTTGGAATCTACATTCAATAAGGATATAGGTCTATAGGATGCAGAGTCAGTAGGGTCTTTATCTTTCTTCAATATTAAAGAAATGGAAGCTCTATAAAAAGATTGTGGCAAATTGCCCAATCTAATTGCTTCTTCAAAAACCCTGCCTAACCAATGAGAAAGAGTAGTGGAAAAACATTTAAAAAATTCTACTGTATACCCATCTGAACCTGGTGCTTTCCCAGAATTCATAGAGGAAATAACCCCTTTAATTTCTGCATCCGTAATAGGAGTTTCTAATATTGAAAGATCATCTGATGATAATTTTGGAAAATTCAATTTCCCAAGAAAATCACACATGGTATTACGATCATGAGGGAATTCGGAATGATACAGGGAGGTATAAAAATCTTGAAATGATTTATTTATCTCATCAAGGTTAACTGTCAGATCCCCATTCTGCTGATGGATCTTAGTAATTTGACGTTTAACTAAAGCATTCTTCAATTGACTAGCTAACAGTTTACCCGATTTATCACTATGTATATAAAAATCAGATCTGGTTTTCATTAATTGATTTTCAATCAAAGATGTAAGTAATAAACTATGTTCCGTTTGAAGTTCCACCCTTTGTTTGTAAAGCTCCTTACTAGGAGTAATCGAATATTTCTTGTCAATCTCTTTAATTTTATCAACCAATCAAAGAGTTTCCTACTTAATGCGTTTTCTCAGACCAACAGAGTAAGAGATAATCTGTCCACGTATATATGCTTTAAAAGTATCCCAAAGTGTTCCGCAAGAAATATCATCCATGGAATTAATTGAAAAGAAGAACTAAATCTACCCCCATATCAGCAGAAGACAACTCCGTATATAAAGGATATTAGAAAAATCCACCCGAACTCTAAAGAAATTATAATCACTATACTAAAACCAAACTTCTTAATATAATTGGTAGTAAAAAAAAAGAATATAATCACTAGTAACTTATAAATCGGGTTAAAACCCAAACAAACCAAAAAAAAAATTTAAACTGTGATAATAGATGCATTAGGGTTAGATTGCATTAGATTGCATTATAGGAAGAAGACGAGAGAGAAAAAAAATGGCGAAATCATAAAAAAAACCAAAACTATTTTAAAGAAAAAACCGCCATCTTAGTAAAAAAAATATTCACCTTCAAAGGATTAAAAATTCACCTTCACCTTCAAAGGATTAATAATAATAACCAAAGATAAAGTACAGTGGTTGAAGTAAGTAAAATAAAAAGATTAGTATGTCGAAAAAAAACTTTAACTAGAGTATAAAATATAGAGTAAACTTACACCAATAGCCAGAAAGAAAATCTGGTTTTGGAAATAAAAACCATCTTACACTATCAAAATCACTCATTTATTAGAAATGAGTGTCCGTAACAGTAGGAGAGTTCTCCTTCAGAAAGCTTCTCGCTTCAGAAGTAGAAAGAGAAACCCAAAGTGGAGCATTCGGAGGCGAGATTCTGAGCTTCGCAGGGTATAAGAGCGCCGGTTTTAGATTTTTCTCATAAAATTCAGACATCAGAGGTTTAAAAAGAAGCCTTGCCTTCATTATTTCAGGACTAAAATCTTCTACTAAACGGAAATTGTGATCTTGAAATTTGACCAATCCTACACGCCGAGCCACATGAATAAGTTGCTCCTTAACATGCACATAATGAAATCGGACAATTACAACCGGTGGTTTAGCTGAAACACTCGGTGATTGACGCATAATTCTGTGAGCGCGATCGAGTAATGGAGGACTGTCTGGGAATACAGAAGGGAACACATCCTTTAAAAGTTGAGCAAAGTACTTCATGGGGTCCCCTTGTTCGATACCTTCCGGGAGATCGAGTATGCGTAGGTTCTGTCTTCTGGACCGATTCTCAAAGTCGACACTCTTGGCTTTAAGTGTTTCCACCTGTTTAATCATCGAAAATAAGTTCTGCTGCAGTTTTTCAATTATCAAGTCTCGCTTCCGAGCGTCTTCTTGCAGAGTTGCGATTAGAACTTGCTGCTGGTTAACTACTGAATCCGTCTTATCAATATAATCTTGAAAAGCCTTTATATCTTGTTTAAAAATTTGTCGTTGTTCTTCAAATTTTTGATTTAAAACCTCCAATAACAATTCATAAGTTAATTCGGTACGTTTAGGATCAGACTGCTTCTTTCCGTTCCCATTAGGATTCTTCCCAGGTTCTCGCCCTTTAGATCTAAGAGCCATTTCTGTATTCATTTCTTCAAAATTCACAATAAACTCTTAAAGATAAGTCCAAGAAAATAGCAAGAATCTTTTGGTGTAGGTAAAAATAAGTTAAATAAGGGTGATCATAGGTTAAAAAAAGTAAAGGTTATGGAGCAAATCTGAAACAGTACTCACTCCATGAGCGTCTACTGCTGACTCCCCCCACTGATCTCTCTGCAGGAACTTATCCCTGCAAGCAAAAGTGATACATCGGCCACTTTTCCTCCAATTAGGTCCCCATACAGTCCTTCCAGGTAGGCAACACATTACCTGTGAATCTTCTGGGGTTGTCCATTGTGTCCGGTGCTCCCGATCTGGCTTTCGCTACATTGATGAGACCTGACGTAGACTGGGGGACTGCTTTGTTGAGTACCTTCGCTCCATCTGCTAAAAACATGATTTCCCAGTGGCCAACCATTTTAATTCCAATCTCCATTTTGACACAAGACCATAAGACGTCGGAGTAGAATTAGGCCACTCAGCCCATCTAGTCTGCTGCATGATTTGACCATGACTGATCTATTTCCCTCCCAATTCTCCTGCCTTCTCCCCATAACCTTTAACATGCTGACTTATTAGGAACATATCAACCTCCATCTTAAATATAGTCAATGATTGGGCAGCCACCCGTGGCAACAAATTCCACTGATTCACCACCCTCTGGCTAAAGAAATTCATCTCCATTCTAAACGTATGTCTGTCTGTTTTGAGGCTGTGCCCCCTGGTACTAGACTCCCTCATCTTAGGAAACATCCTCTTTGCATCTACTCTATCGAGGCCCTTCCCTAAGTCCCTTTGCAACTTGGGTTTTTGAACTTTCTCTCTGTGTAGAAAACAGTCCACGTTCAAGTCCATGGCCTCCTCTACTGCCAAGAAGAGGCTATTCTCAGGTTGGAGGAGCATAACCTCATTTTCCATGTGGCTAGCCTCCAAACTGATGGTATGAATACTGATTTTTCTAAGCTCCCCTCCCCGTTCTTCAATTCCCTATTCTGGTTTCCCTTTCACCCCTTCTCTTCACCTATCACTTTCCCCTGGACCCTTCTCCTTCCCTTTCTCTCTCAGTTCACTCTCCTCTCCTATCAGATTCCTCCACTAGCCCTTTACCTTTTCCACCTATCACCTCCCAGTTTCTTAATTCTAACACACCCCACACCCTCCTGGCTTCACCTATCACTTTCTAGCTTCCACCATGCCCCCCTCACCCGCTTCCCCCCTTCCTTTTTATAGAATATCAATTCCAAGAATCCACAACTCCCATTCTGATGAAAGGTAGTCGCCTCAACTGTTTGTCTCTGTAGTTGTCACCTGGCCTGCTGAATATATCTCGCATTTTTCTTTTGATCTCAAATGTTTTCATTTTCAGCACAATATTTTGTTAAAGCTCCCCATGATACAACAACTAGTTTATAATCAAATGTTTCCCACCTCATCAGCAGGATGTAAAATAGTCATTGGGTCTTGGAATTATTACTTCAGTGCATCAAGTCAACATCAGCTCTCTGTTCACTCATTCAGCCAATCACATTACCTACTTTCCCACACATGTTTATAAGCTGATTTCCTTCAAGTGCTATGCCAATTTCCTTTGGAAATCATTGATTGCCCATGTTTATAGGAGCAAGCTATCAGCTCTTGCTAAACAAAGTTCTACCTCACATTCCAAGCTAACCTTTTTACTGAAACAACCCCAGATTTTCCAACCAAATTTGTAGCTCTACTCCTGGAAACACCTTCACAAATCTGATCAGCATACAAAGGCTTCAGTTTCTTAAGTGTGATGACCAGAACAGTATGCATACTTTATAAAACATTCAACACAACATTCCTAGTGTTGTACTTTATACATGGCATCCAAGATTCTTACACTTTACCATCTATTCTTAATACAATCAAAGATCTACACAAATGAATCTCCAGGTTTCCTGGTTCCAGTCCACTTTCAGGTTGTGCCTTCAAGTCTGTGTTGTCTCTCCCCGTCAACAGGAGCAAAACGGCAAACTTCATATTTTCTCCTTTGTTAAACGTCCATGTTCACTTTCTATAATATGAGATCTAGGAAACTCTCAACATTCATTCCCTAACAACATTAGTAACTCTTTAAGCACAGAATCCAATCTGAAATGATTTTATCTGAATAGCAGCATTCTGAAATTCCCACAGAATGTAAGAAATACAAACAAAAGGGTTTCATTTAATCAAAACCCTGTTGTTTGTATTTCCTACTCAGAAACTATTCCCACTTTTAGATGAACATACTAACCAGGTTCAATCACAAACTACTTGGCAATTTTGGTTTTTGACGGCAATCCAGAGTTGCCCCTCTGAGCAATCCAGACTTGCCCCCTTTCCACTGAAAGGGCCAGGCCACAGAGTGATTCAGCGAGTACACAGTGATAGTAATATCAGTGCTCTGAAAGACATCATGAATTCTCTCAGCAACTTTATTCCAGCTGAGTTTGTCCAATCCACATCCAATCCTGTAAAGAAAGAAAGCAGTCCATGCCAGTGATTTTTGGCTTCAAATGATACAGTCTATGTAAAAGAAGTCAATGCAACCCCACACTTTCAAACACTGCAAAAAAGATCCTGCCTTTAGATAGCTGAGCATTTAAAAAAAAATCTCGCATTTGTACATAACAATTTTGCATTAACATGCAACACCCAGCTTGCATTATATTTCTCCCCCATCCCCATTAATATTTTGCTCAGTTACCTAGACCAGGGTATTCTATTACCTGGGCATTGAGATGCGGGTGACTTGATGATTGATACAGTGTCTCTTCATGGCCTCCAAGCTGCTCTGTAGACTTTCATAAGTTGGCTTTTGGAAGGCTCTCTTTTTAGTAATCTGTGCAATAATAATCCCACTTAATATTAACCAATTACTCTTTGATTAATAAAGAGTGAAACATTAAAGTGGTTATTTGTTCAAGGTAAAGGCAAGGCACTCTCTCAATTAAATAGTATATAAATAGTTTGGAAATGTAATAACAAAAATCAATTTGATTGCTGAAGCATATTCTAACATTGGATATCTTAAAACAATTCTCACGAGCTCTGAATTCTCAAATCAGAAATGAAGATCAACTTTCGCAGCCATCCTTGTCCTTCTTGGTGTTGGAAGGAAGCGTTGGAAGTGCATCGGAATGGTGTTGGTGAGTAACACCATACGTATCACAGCCAGCGTGTGCACCAGTGGAGGAAGGTACTGTTTTAAGAACAACAGCTGCTATTCACTTTCACCTCGGACGGAGAGATTCTCATCCAGGCAGGTAAAGTCACTCATTCTGGCAAGAGGAGAGTATTCCACAATGTCCTTAAGTCGTGCCTTCTAGGTCAAGGGAAGGCTTTGGGGTGGTACTTGAGTCAGTGACCACATGATATTCAGCCTCTACACAGCATTTGTGGCATTTGCTTTGGGTCAGGGCTCTGAGGCGTTGGTAGGGGACTTCAGGGTGGCAATGCTTTGAATGGCAAGTGATGTTACTACTTGATCACACATATGAACTGAATCTTGATTATCTTTCACAGAGACAACGGATAGCAATATTAGAAATGGAAATGCATTTGAACATTGTGGAATTAATACTCTTTCTACATCTGATCTAATGATGGGCAGGAAAGTCACTGATGGTTGAGCCTATAGAAGAATTTCTGCAGCAAGGCTAATCGCTGAAAGGTCACAACACCAAAGCCTAGTCTAAATAGACAGAGAAATCCAGCTAGCTTCTCCAAAGCCATCCCTCAACTCCCCAGAAACTAGCCTGCTGAATTTTGGGGAAAAATTACCAATGCTACCCACTTATTCCCCTTATAGTACATTCCACACACTGATTACTTGCTCTACAAAATACTTTCATATCACTTTTGGTTCCTGTGCCTGTTCCTTTTGTCTTGTTTGCTGACTCCCTTCTGCCAATGGGAACTGTTTCTCTTAATGACAAGCCCATAATCTTACACTATCATACTAGAGGAACTCAGCAGATCAGGCCACAAGAGTCAATGCCAACCTTCAGGGTGTCGACTGAAAACACTGACCGATTATTCCTCTCCTTAGAGGCTGCCTGATCTTGCGAGTTGCTCCAGCATTTTGTGTTGTCTGGATTTGCAGTACCTGCAGAATCCCTTGTGTGTCTATGACACTATCAAACTCCTTTTGAAAGTTAATGAACTACATTCACAGGATGTTACTTTAGCCAAAAAAAAGCAATCAAGTCAGTTGCCTAAACAAATTAACTCTGAATCCCAAGTCAAGTCAAGTCAAGTCAAGTCACTTTTATTGTCATTTTGACCATAACTGCTGGTATAGTACATAGTAAAAATGAGACAACGTTTCTCAGGACCATGGTGTTACATGACACAGTACAAAAACTAGACTGAACTATGTAAAAAAAAACAACACAGCTCCAAACTTTGAATGACTGCCTATTTAATCTGTTACTCCGACAACTATTTTTAAACAAAGGTGTAAAATTTGCAGTCTTATAACCCTCTGGCACCATGGTTGAACCAAATCATTTGGCATCAAATTTCTTTCCCTACTTTCTTTGGAAATCTCGGATGTTTCCCTTGCAGACCTGTATTTATCCACTAAATCACAGAAACAGCATGGGCTTTCCTCAGGTCCTCCCATTTTCTCCCACATCATAGTTTAACTGGCCACTACTAGAACATGCTCCTTATATACAAATGAAAGATAGAATTGCTGACAAATCAATTACAATGTAAACTGGTGCCCAAAGGAAATGGGACTGCTGTGAATTGGCTTAAGACAGGTAGGCTGAATGACTTGTCTTACAAGGATATGGAAAAGGAAATGTTTCAAAAACACAGTCTGTGTGGGTTTTATTGTCCACACCATGGCAGGAAAAAAAATAAAAATACAGAATACTGTGACATTAAAATTGCTTATATAATATACTGGGACAAGCCCAAATGAAGCCTGTTATACCAGATTGAACTTGGCACAAAAATATACCAAATGTAAATTGGCACTAAGTGAACATTAAAGCTAAGATTTGTTATTTAAAGACAATCAGATCACAAATGTTTCATTACCAAACACTGAAATGTTACTGTCAACCAGGGAGCTTCAGTCACTTGAATTTAGTCATAAGCAAATGATAGAGATGCATTTTGGAATTTTTGTCAAACCAGAAAACAATGCTATTATTATATGTCTGATCTTGTGCAAAACAATTTATTGCCTTGAAAAATTCTGGGAGGCAGGGGCATCATGAGTGAACCTGATGGCGGGCAGGCTGCAGGATAGGGCACGAGCCCATGTCCAACTCCAATTCACTGATCAAGGTTTCCATTGTGCACCAATTAAAGTGACAAGAGAGATTGAAACATCGAGTCTGGTGCAGAGGGTGAGTATCAGCTGCCCGTCTTTTGGTCACTCTGCTACTGGACAGGGGAGAGCCACCCACTGTGGCCAGAGTGTGTTGCCCAGGTTTTCTGTGTTTTGGATGTGGACTTGGACTATAGACTTTTTTCAGTCTAATTTTTTTAAAAAATACTTCATATAGTGAGAAATTCTAGTGCTTGAATTACCAGATAGTAAATGTATCTTTGGTTTCTCTTCAGCACTGCCACTTCTCCAGTCTTCTTCTCTGTGAAGCAAAGAAAAGTTGGTCATTTTAGTAACAGGTTTATCAAGAACACAAGAAAAAGCAGAATTAGACCAACTTAGTCCTTTTTGCCAAGTCTACCATTCAACAACGTGATGGCTCAGCACTACTTTCCTGCACCAACTCCATAATATTGGAAAATCCGGTGCTGATAAATCTCAAATGATGGACTAGGCCTTCATAGACTTCTTTGGTAGTGAATTCCAAGATTTGGGGGGGAAAAAAAACACATGTATTTGGCTAATCCCTTGCTGTCTGAATCCGACACCCCAAGAAGTAGAAATATCAACTCTACATCCAACCCCATCTGGAATTTCCTCTCATTCTAGAGTATGGGCCTGGTCAGTTTCACCATTCCTCATGTGAAACCTACCAACACAGAAAACAACCTCTTATTACGCTCTTGTGCCCTACTCACCTGACTCGAAAAAGATGGCCAAGATAAAAACCAACCATGAGATGTAAGAGTTTCAGTCATAAAATAATAAGAATAGTAGTAGAGATCGGCCATTTACACCTTCCACCGTCATTTAAGGATAGCATACAACAGGAATGGCTTTTAGCCCCCTCAGCCACTCAATATAATGGCTGATCTTCTACCACACATTATTTTAATACCCATCTCCACATCCTTCAATTCCTCTAACATCCAAAAACCAGATTGATACTATTTTTGAAAACATTCACAGAACTTATTCTGCCAATAGAAGAGACAATCAACAGCTTCCCTCTCTCTGAGTGAATAAATTCCTCATTGAGTCTCGAAAATGCCCCACCCAAGACTAATCATCCCCCTCAGGACTACCCAGCTAGGTGGAACATCCTACATCCACTCTTGTGCCCTTTAAGAGGCTTCAGAAAGGACACTCAAGAGGCACCCGTCAAAAGGCTCTCAATCCTGGGCCCTGTTTGGCAAATATTTGCTGTGATTTAGCAACTGACCCTTCATAGCTATACCAGCTAGTGGAGTGGTGTCTCAGCAACAACCTGGCACTCAATGTCAGAAAGACAAAAGAGATGATTGTCGACTTAGGAAGGGTAAGATGAAGGAACACATACCAATCCTCATAGATGGATCAGAAGTGGAGAGAGTGAGCAGTTTCAAGTTCCTGGGTGTCAAGATCTCTGAGGATCTAACCTGGTCTCAACATATCGACGCAGCTACAAAGGCGGCAAGACAGCGACTATACTTCATTGGGAGGTTGAAAAGATTCGGCATGTCAACAAATACACTCAAAAACTTCTATAGATGTACCGTAGAGAGCATTCTGACGGGCTGCATCATATCTGCTATGGGGGGGGGGGTGCTACTGCATAAGACCAAAAGAAGCTGCAGAGGGTTGCAAATTTAGCCAGGTCCATCTTGGGTACTAGCATACAAAGTAGCCAGGACATCGTCAAGGAGCAGTGTCTCAGAAAGGCAACACGCATTATTAAGGACCTCCAGCACCCAGGGCATGCTCGTTTCTCACTGTTACCATCAGGTAGGAGGTACAGAAGCTTGAATGCACACACTCAACGATTCAGGAACAGCTTCTTCCCCCCCGACATCTGATTTATAAATGGACATTGAACCGTTGGACACTACTTCACTTTTTCAATATATATTATTTCTGTTTTTGCATAATTTTTAATCACTGATATACATATAATATAATTGATTTATTTTCTTCTATATTATGTATGGTATTGATCTGAATTTTTGAATTAATTGAATTTTGAATTGACTTTATTACTTATATCTTTCATATACATTAGAAGTAACTATCTACACATTACGTCTCCATCCAAATATGCAAAGTGCAATTTAGAGTAATTTGTAATAAATAGCATGTACAACAGGACTTTCAATATAACATAGAAATACAGTTGTATCAGCGTGAATTAATCAGTCTGATGCCCTGGTGGAAGAAGCCGTCCTGGAACCCGTTGGTCCTGTTTTTATGCTGCGGTACCCGTTTCCCGGATGGTAGCATCTGGAACAGTTTATAGTTGGGGTAACTTGGGTCCCCAATGATCCTTCAGGCCCTTTTGACACACCTGTCTTTGTAAATGTCCTGAATAGTGGGAAATTCACATCTATGGATGCACTGGGCTGTCCGCACCACACTCTGCAGAGTCCTGCGATTGAAGGAAGTACAGTTCCCATACCAGGCAGTGATACAGCCAGTCAGGATGCTCTCAATTGTGCCCTGATAGAAAATTCTTAGAATTTGGGGAGCCATACCAAACTTCTTCGACCATCTGAGGTGGAAGAGGCATTGTTGGGCCTTTTTTTAAAATCACACAGCCGGTATGTACAGACCACATGAGATCCTCGGTGATGTTTATGCTGAGGAACTTAAAGTTGTTCACTCTCTCAACCCCAGATCCATTGATGTCACTAGGGGTTAGCCTGTCTCCATTCCTCCTGCAATCCACAACCAGCTCCTTTGTTTTTGCAACATTGAGGGAGAGATTGTTTTCTTGACACCTCTGTGTCAGGGTGATGACTTCTTCTCTGTAGGCTGTCTCGTTATAATTTGTATTGTCAGCACATTTAATTAGCATATTGAAGCTGTAGGTGACGACACAGTCAGAGGTATACAGCGAGTAAAGGAGGGGGCTTAGGACACATCCCTGAGGGGCACCTGTGTTGAGGGTCAGAGGGGCAGAGGTGAGGGAATCCAATTTTACCACCTGCAAGCAATCTAACAGGAAGTCCAGGATGCAGCTGCACAAGGCAGGGTGAAGGCTGAGGTCTCTGAGCTTCTTATCAAGCTTGGAGGGAATTATGGTGTTGAATGCTGAACTGTAGTCCAAGAACAGTATTCTCATAATAGTATCCCTCTCCTCCAGATATACAAAGACGATATGTAGAGCAGTGGCTATTGTGTCTGTCAATCGGTTGTGTCAGTAGGCGAATTGTTGGGGTCTAGAGTGGGTGGTAGCAATCCTTCACCAGCCTCTCAGAGCATTTGCTTATTATTGAGCTGAGTGCAACAGGACGCCAGTTGTTCAGGCATGTTACCTTGGTCTTTTTCGTACAGGGACGATGGTGGATGTTTTGAAGCAGGAGGGCATTCTACACTGGGAGAGGGAGAGATTAAAAATGACTATAAACACATCTGCCAGTTGTGCCGCACACATCCTGAGTATCCGCCCTGGGATGCTGTCCGGTCCGGCAGCCTTGTGACTGTCCACTCATTGGAAACTGCTGCTAAGTTAACAAACTTCACCAGACATGCCAGTGATAATAAGCCTGATTCTGATTCTTTGGGGATGGCAACAATATTGTACTGACTACTCTAATCTCAGCCCTATAGAATAAGCCCTTTTCCCCCAATTCCCTTTATCTAAAGGATTTATCATTACTCACAGAAGCGGAGTCAATGGCAATTTTGTTATAAAAATCTGTGCAAATATGAGACAATAGATTTAACAATAATCAGATGAAGAACTACCAGTAACCCTGAATAAATCCTGAGCAAGCAATTCTGAAAAGGGACCTCTAGTACAATACTCCATAACCTATAAATCTGTGAAACTTTTCTTTTAAAAACCGGATTTTAATCTAATATAAAATGTTTCCTTTGACGTCCACATACACACACAGGAGAATAGAGCACAGGCCAACAATGAAAGAACTTAACCAAATATTTTTTCATCAGTCACAGGAATATTTGGTTTAAGTTTTAGTGTCAAACCAAGATGAACCAAGTTCGAACAGTAAACAATCTCTTACTCTGGTTCCGTAGCTCGGCAACGGATTGAAACTTATTTCTGAACGTAACTGCGATCCCTGCTCCCATACGGCAGTCCTCACTGATACAGTGTGCCAGTGATTCTTCTGCTGGACATTCGAACAGATCACCAGTCACGTACGAGATAGCAAAGCCCTATGATGGCAAAGAAAATTAGTTACAGCAATGGCCCAGTATCTTATTCCACCAGAATTCACCACTTATATAGTTATTTTCACCATCAAAAGCATACCTAATTTGCATAATCATCGTCTGCCATGTCATATGACATGGGTGATCATGGTCTTTCCATGACACTAATTGTTCTTGGCAAATTTTTCTACAGAAGTGCCTTCTTTTGGGCATTCTCTTTACAAGGCAGGGGGACCGCAACCATTATCAACGTTCTTCAGAGATTGTCTGCCTGGCATCAGTGGTAGCATAACCAGGACTTGTGATACACACCAACTGCTCGTATAGCCATCCACCACCTTCTCCGTAGCTTCACATGACTCTGATTGGGAGGCTAAGCAGATGCTACACCTTGGCCAAGGGTGACCTGCAGGCTGGCGGAGGGAAGGAGCACCTTACACCTCCTTTGGTAGAGACGCATCTCCACCCCACCATGCAAAGTAATTTGCAGGTTGGCAAAAAGGTCAATTCCCAACATCAACAACCCAAAAGGTGTTTCGTATCGCCAAGTTTAAGCAACATTTTCCATTTAAAGATTTGTTAACATAAATGTTGGATTCTTTACAGGAGCATTTATGAATTTTGCACCAAAACAGATGGAGACATGTCACATGTCTCACAGCCCAGGTTCAGATCCAAATCTGACTCTTGGTGCTTGTCTATGTGGAGGTTTACCTTCAGTGACTAAACAGATACTCTCCAGTTTCCTCTGACATCCCAATGACATGTTTACTGAAAGAGTAACTGACCAACCTAAGATCCAGGGGGGAGTTGATTTTAAAGTGCATACAATAAAATGAGAGTAGTGTATTTTAAAAATGTTTATTTGGCAATACAGCACAGAGTAGGCCCTTCCAGCCCTCTGAGTCCTGCTGACCCAGCAAGCACCTGACAACACCGATTTAACTCCAACCTAATCATGGATGAATTTACAATGACCAATTAACGTACCCAGTACGTCTTTGGACAGTGGGAGGAAACCTTAGCATTCCATGCACTTCGTGGGGAGGACATACAGGTTCCTTACAGATGAGGCCAGAATTGAACACTCAGCTCCGATGCTCAAAACTGTAAGAGCATTGCACTAACTAGGGTTAACATGACACCCACAGGATGGTGTAAATGACTGCTTGATAATTGGCAAGGACTTACTGGACCAAAGACCAGTTCCAATGCTGTCCACCTGACACAAGGAGGCAAATGCATGTGAGTGTTCATTTCAAGAGGACTTAAACCTAAAAGCAGGGAAATAATACCGGCACTCTATAAGAAATTGGTTGGAATGCACTTGGGAAAGCCCTACCTGGAGTACTGAGAGCAATTTTAGGCCCTTTATCTAAGAAAGGATGTACTGACATTGGAGAGGGTCAAGAAGAGGTTCATGAGAATGGTCCAGGGGTGAAAAGGTTAACATATCAGGAATGTATGATGGCTCCTGGTCTGTAGTCGCTGGAGTTCAGAAGAATTGGGGGGGGGGGGGGGGTACCTCATTGAAAGCTATCAAATGTTGAAAGGGCTACATAGAGTGGATGTAGGAAGGATGTTTCCTATGGTGGTTGAATCTAGGACCAGAGGGCAGAGGGACATCCATTTAGAATATAGATGGTGAATATTTTAGTCAGGGGATGGTGAGTCTGTGGAATTCATTGCCACAGATGGACGTGGAGGCCAAGCCATTGGGTATGTCTAAAGCAGAGGGTTGAGAGGTTCTGGATTAGTCAGACAATCAGAAGGGTACAGGGAGAAGGTGGGAGAATGGGATTGAGAAAGATAACAAATCTGCCATTACTGAATGCCAGAGCAGACTTGATGGGCCAAATGGCCTAATTCTGCTCCTATGTCTTATGGCTATTATGATAGACGATAATAATTTGGTCAGAAATGGCCTTAAGGACCCTTTAAAAAAATTTAAGGGAATTTCCAGGAAGTTCAGGGTGTGAGCAACTGCTGAAGATATGGCCAAAGCAAAGGTTGATGGGTCAGAACTGGAGAAGCACTGAAGTCTTGGCATTATATCATTAGTCTTACATTATGATGAACTTCTTTTGGTTCCTTAATCAAGTAAAATGGAACGTATTTTTAAGCAGATTATGATTACTTTCGCATACTCACATTGTGCTTTGGTGCTCTCTCAATACAATCCATCCTTTTGGTCATTCTACCTGCTTAAGATAACAGGAGTGTTTATTTAACTACAAAATTCTCCTGCTCCTGCCTGATTATCTACTGCTACTGGAAGGGCTGAGACGCAGTGTACTCCAGCACTGGCCTTTAGCTGCTCAAACTTCCCTCCCCTCCTCACTTTATAAAGAAAAGATCAGAACATTCAGCCCATCCAGTCTGTCCCACCCTTCAACCAAGCTTGACTGATAGATTATCCCAATCGCCTGCATTCTCCCTTGATGCCCTTACTAATCAAGAATCTATCAACTTCTGCTTTAAATATACCCAATGACTTGTCCTCCACAGCCGCCCGTGGCAACGAATTCCACAGATTCACCACCCTCTGGCTAAAGAATTCTAAATGAACATGTATTTCTTTAGTTTTTTTTTCATTAACTTTGCTTTGCTAACCTGTCAAATTTCAATTATTATATTCCTGCAAACCCCGTTAGCACATTGTATGTATATATATATATTTTTTTTTTAATTGAGACACAGTCCCTCGAGCTGCACCACCCAACAACCCTTAATTTCACTTAGCCTAATCATGGGACAATTTACACTGACTGATTAACCTACCAACTGGTAAGTTTTTGGACTGTGGTAGGAAACTGAAGCACCTGGAGGAAACCCATGAGGTCACGGGGCAAATGTATAAACCCCTTACAGACAGCAGCAGGCTGTAAACCCAGGTCGCCGGTACTGTAAAGCATTGTGATAACCACTATGCTAATGTGCTTAAATGCTTTGCAAACAACTGTGGGATATTATTGAAACCTTCAACAAAGCTGTACTATTCTATGCTCAATGTATATCCTCATCCAATATGGGAAAGACTTAAAAAACATTCTTACAAACTCCTACAGAAAACTTTATTACAAGTTAAGCTACTGATCTAGGCATTTTGGACAGACAAATACCACCTTTCTTTGCTCAATTTAGTGGATAACTTTGGTTGCTTTGCGGTGCTGCAGAGAAGATATGATCACTGAAAAGCTAGAGCTGAGTGTTTTGAAACTCAGGTAGGGCAAAGAATTTAAAAATCAAACACAAGGAAATCTGCAGATACTGGAAATTCAAGTAATGCACACAAAATACTGGTGGAACGCAGCAGGCCAGGCAGCATCTACAGGAAGAAGCACTGTCGACGTTTCCGGCCGAGACCCTTTGTCAGGATTAACTGAAAGGTCTTGACAAAGGATCTCAGCCCGAAACGTCATCTGTGCTTCTCCCAAGAGATGCTGCCTGGCTTGCTGCATTCCACCAGCATTTTGTGTGTGTTGCTAGGGCAAAGAATACCTGCCACAAATTGATCTTATGAAATCATAGGCACCAAGATCTTCCACAGCGGGCTCGGGCTGGCTGTGGGAAGGAGAACGCAGCAGGACCCTGATGATGGGGACAGAGCAGGAACACGGAAGGGCACGATTTGAAACAAATCACAGATGAAAAAATTGGAGCCAGGATCTTTTATCAGGGAACCTATTAAAACATAAAAAATAATTTTCCTTAAGAAGAACCTTTTATTAAAAAAATAACACATTTAAATTTAAACAAGTTTTCAGATAAGGCCATTCCATTGAATCCTACGTCGATCTATTCCTGCAATTTTTTAATGCCTGTTCCCATTCCCCGACCCCAAACTCAATGAGAACACTTGAGCAACTTTAAAAGGGGGCGTGCCCAGCAAATGAACCAATACAGAACAGCCGCTAGCAGAAAACCCGTTGGAATTAACGTCAGAGGGACAGTTAAAGATGCCGCGCAGTTTACAACGGTCTAATACACACACAATGCTGGAGGAACTCAGCAGGCCAGGCAACATCTATGGAAACGAGTAAACAGTCGACGTTCAGGGTCGAGAACCTTATTCAGGACTGGGAAGGGAGGGGAGAAGTCGGGCTCTTCTCTCGATGCTGCCTGCCCTGAGTTTCTTCTAGCATTTTGTGTGCGTTGCTTTCGATTTCTAGCGTCTGCAGACTTCCTCGTGTTTACCAAGGGCCCCGAGGTGGACTCCCGAGCCTTCTGTCCCCGGGGAGGGGAGGGGGCTGTATAGTTGCACCGCACGTTGCTCCGGGCTTCATGGGTGTAGGCAAGAGGTACTGTGACCCAACCCGATATCTACTGCGTGTTTCCGCGGCGCCTTCTCCGAGCGATGAAGATCTTGTTGGTAAGGGCGCCGCTGCGCGGGTCGCCGAAGTCCCGCAACGGATCGGGTCGAGGAGTTGAACCAACCTGCCGGTACGGCTTGGGGTGGGGAGATGACCGCATCAACCCAGCCCTACCTGCCGCTCTAAAATCGTATCCTTAGCCCAGCCTCCCCGCCGCCCGCCCAAAGCGGTAAACGGAAGAGAAATACCGTAGATGACGGAGTCAGACTGTAAACCAACTGAAAATTAAAGGACTGGAAGGGTCCAGCACGGCCGGCCAGCGCCACTGGAAAGGAGACAATGTTGGCCTTCCTGCCGCGGCGTTTTCTGTTTTCGTTCAGGATGCCCCAGGTGGAAGCCGCACAGAGATCTTTCAGCAACAGAAAATGTGCGGGCAGCAGCAATGCGGAGTTTCCGCTCACTTAGATGACGTTGGAGCCGCTGAATCGTGTTCTTCCTCTCGATTCGGACTGCGTCAGTTTACAGGCTCAGGAATATTGCAATCTTAAAAACTAAAAACTAAATTTTATCACATACACTAGCTCCGACCACTGCACAGCCCACTGCCTCATTCTGTTCGCCGTTTCGATAACTTCTGATTATTTTTACAAATATTAATTGCTACGGAAGGAATAAATCTGCCAGGCGTTACGTTTACGTGGGTAAAAATGTGGCAGGTTTCGTTTAAATAAATTTTGGGACTGGCGTGAAAGCATCTCCTCTTGAAATTATTGCTTCCAAAAAGTAATAGAGTTGACCTCCTGAAAGTGGAACGTTAATTTTTAGTTTAAAATATGTACAAAATGAATTTTCCCGCAAGCTCCGTGTGAAACGAATGCCAGTTTTATATAAGTAAAAACTAGGTTATTCTCAAGGTGAGGCTTGAATTGCTACAGTTACCGAAATGGTTGTAGATCGGAACGTGTGGGAACGTCTCGCCTTTTATCTCTCACAAAATGCTGGAGGAACTCAGCAAGCCGGGCAGCATCTGCGGGAAAGAGTGTGGTCTCGAAATTGGGTCTGAAACGCCGACTGTACTCTTTTACATAGATGCTGCCGGGCTTGCCGAGTTCCCCCCCCCTCCCCAGCATCTTGTTTGTGATCTTTTAATTCTAGACGTTTTGTGGACTTGGGGGAGGGGGGGGGGAATGTAAACATTAGCAAGTAAATACTTCTTAAAAGTTACAAGAGTAGCAAGTTTTTTTTATCCATAATGACAGATGAAGTTCTTTTAACTCAACAACTATATTATTTTTATTAACAAAATATGCTTTATTCAAAATTAAAATTATTTACAATAAACATTCGATGACTCTCAATCCTTTACAGACATTTCCACTACATTCTATACATTTCCACACGTTCAGCCACACAGGTGGCCCTATGTTGGTTCATCTTTAAACACCACTGTTAAAGGTTAAACTCCCCGCCACCCTACCCCTTCCACTCCCGCGGGAGAAGAACCCTAGACTGTGGTCCTTCCCCACCGGGCCCTTGCGGTGGCTGCACCGAGTTTGAGTGCGTTCCTCAGCACGTACTCCTGCAGCCGAGAATGTGCCAGTCGACAACATTCCCCCACGGACATCTCGTGTGCTGGTAGACCATCAAGTTTCAGGTGACCAAAGAGTGTCTTTGACCAAGTTGATGACCTGCCAGCAGCACCGGATGTTGGTCTCGGTGTGCGTCCCCTGGAGCAGCCCGTAGATCAGAGAGTCCTCTGTTACACAGCTGCAGGGGATGAACCTTGACACTGCCCCTTCCATCCTCCTCCACAGTGTGCAAAGAGGTGGGTCACCGACTCCTCCTCTCTGCAGTCCTCCCGTGGGCAGAGGGATGTGGAGATGACATTCCGGGCGTACAGAAGGGATCGGACTGGGAGGGCCCCTCTCACTGCCAGCCAGGCGAGGTCTTGGTGCCTGTTGGTGAGGTCTGGCGATGAGGCATTTTGCCAGATGAACCGGACAGTCTGCTCAGGGAACCACCCCACTGTGTCCATCTCGTCCTTCTCCTGCAGGACTTTACGTACCGACCGCTGCCTGACAGCCCTGTAGTCAAAGGCATTGACCTGGAAGAACTTTTCCTCGAAGGACAGGTATGGTGGCAATGACCAGCAGACTGGGGCGTTGCGCGGGAGTGGGGCCAGACCCATCCTTTGTAGTTAGGGTGACAAGTAGATCCTGGACACATAGTGGTACTTGGTGCCCACAAGCCGGCCATCGGGGTGAGGGCGATATTGGGAACGTTTTTGCCACTATTGTCCAGGGACTTGTGCATGGTGGCCCTCCTGACCCGCTCCATCTTTGATCCCCAGACGAATCTGACCGGGCACTGTGACCCAGAGCGTGAACCCAACTAGTCTCAACAGACGGGGCAGGTGACCATCTCACACCCTGGCAATAGTCAGGGTGACCCACAAACACACAAGTAAATAACTGTATAACCCAAGCTAAAATGTAACAAATGAACTGGAACTTCCCACCATAATCCCACAAAAGCATTTTAACACAAGAACAATAAACAGTGCTGGTCGTTAGAAATGCAGGGGCGGCTGTCGACAACACCCCTCCCCAGAGCGTCACAGTATATTGAGTGAGGGCATGCCTTTAAGTTTGCGGTGTAATATTTGATGTATCTTTAAACTGTTTGATTTTATTTAGTGAAAAGTTGTATCTGTCTTGTTGAACAGAAAAGTGCAAAGCCACAAAAGTAAAAACAAGTTAGATGTTATATAATCAGACAGCACAGAAATGATCTCCTTGGGTCTGCATGTTGACAGGTAATCTACACTAATCCTGTTTTCAGACCACATCCTACTACGGCTTCCCTATCCACATTCCTGACCAAATACTTGTTAAAAGATTGTAATAGTGTCAGAGTCCACCACCTCCTCTGGCAGTTCATCCAGATGTTTCTTCATCCACTAGGTGAAAAATTTAACCTCTAGTATCTCCTTTAAATCTCTCTTCACTCATTCTAAATCTCAACTCTCCTGCCCTGAGGGGAAATAAGATTCTTGCTATTTATCTCATGATTTATCAACCTCTGTAAGATCACCCCTCTGCCTCCGACATTCCTGTGAGAATGAAATATTTTCCAAACAGGGAACAAATTCAGAAATCAGAGATGCAACTGAACTTGGGAGTGCTAGTGCAGGACTCCATAATTGTTAATGTGTGGTTGAGTCAGTAGTATAATATATTCTGAATGTAAAAATGAATCAAATGAAATTTAATAAAGGGCATGTTTTTCATTTGCAGGATTGACTTTGAAATCTTGTTTTAGTCATTTCATTTTAAATTAAGTTCAGTGTTTTGATGGCGTGATGGTAATGACATTCATCCATGAAAATCCTGTAAAAATGCCTTAAAATATTAAGGTTTTCTTAAAGATTGATCAATTCCAAGATCTGGTCTTCATACTAGAGCCTAAAATAAAGATTCTAACTTAAACAAAACAGAGTTTCAATAAATTTCATTTTTCAGAATTTCAAGTAGCCAAAAGTGCCCTTAAATGCAGAATCACCCTTACACGTGCTGTTCCCTGAACCCTCTACAAATGGAAATGTCTTTTTCTTTAAGGTTATTGTAATTTATCAACCTACATCAGATCTGAAAGTCCAAAGGTTGCAGCAAAAAATTCCATCACCTTTTCATTCAGCTTCCTTATGATTTCAGTGGGTTATGAACTTACAAAACAAATACAAAAAAAAATTTTGTTCTATGGCTGCGTTTTATAACCTTGGCAAAATCAATTACCAAAGTTTTCAAAGCATTTTAATTAGTGGGAGCACAAACATAAAAATTGAGTCCTTGGTTTTCCCCGTCTTAGTCTAATTTTAAACTTGGCAGGTGGTGTAATAACTTCTGAAAGCACCTGAAAACACTTCAAGTTCACAGATACATAAAGGGAGGAATTTTAACTTTTGTCACGCACTATTTAATAAGCATTTGAGAGATGGAACAGTTAAATCTGCTTACTTTCAGAATTTGACAGCTTTAAATTTATCAATGGGCTAGGGCAATGTTTCCCAACTTTTTTTTTAGCTCAACACCCCCATAAAGCACTTTCTTAGGCACAATATACTTTGCTGCACCCCCAATATGTAAAAACATACCTACCATATGCTAATGTGAGAAAAATGATTTTGCTTTAAGTTTTTATTTGTCTTTAAACCTAGTTTACACAGTACCTGTGCACTGTACAACAGCTTTGATATCAATGTGATCCTTGAACTTGGTTTTTAAGCAAGAATTGAAATATCTGGTTCAAGTTGTGACTGCAGAAGCCTGAAGTCCCCATGTGTAACAATGTCCAAATGGTTTCTATTTTTTGTGAGTTTGTGGTACACCGTACTGAAGCCTCTTTCAACAAGGTAAGCAGATGGAAGTGTATTGAAAAGCAGTTTGGCTCTTCTCCAAAGACCAGAAAACTTTGTCTGACGGTGTAGCCACACATCACAAAAGTCAGCATTTTTGAAAAACATTTTTGCTTCTTCATCATTTGATAATTCTACTTACAAGCTCTTTTCCTGTTCTACCTCGCAAAGGAATGGGTTAATTTCCCAGTCCAGATTTCCCAGACAATTCAAATTCTTGAATCGATCCTGAAAATCCTTCTTCATCGATTAGGGATGTAAGTGGTACTCTTGCAAATCACCATCTGTGAAAGAGATGTCATACTTTCCATGCAGGGAAATTGTGGGAACACTTCTCTCAGTGCTTTGCTTATGTATTTCCAATAAAAGTGGATGCTGTTTTTTTTTTGCCTGGATTAAATTGAAAATTTCACCCTGCAGTTTCATATTTAGAATGTTCATTTTGTCATACAGATTGGCTAGGTATGCCTCATCTCCACATAAAAAGTTCAATCTTGTTTCCCAAGCTCTTGTTGAGCTTGAGCAAAAATTCAACTACAGTGTCAAAAAGATCAAAGAAACATTTTAAACAGCAGTCTTTTGACAGCCAGTGCACTCAGTGTGAAGAAGCAAGCATACAAACTCTTCATCATTATCTTGGCATAACTGGCAAAATATTCAGCTATTTAATGAATGAGCTGAAATTTTGTTCATAGATGATATTACAAGAATCATGCTTAAAAAAACAATAACTGAGGTTCTTGTCTGTGAAATGTTGACAATGAATTAGACGATGGATTACAAATGGACGGAATTTCTTTTTTCATAAATGCCACTAAACCAGCATGATGACCTGTCACACGTGATACTTCTTCTGTTGCAGAAGAAATCATGTTCCTAATTGGAATACTTCTATCCTAAATATATATTTTGTGCTCATCGTGGATTGATTCTCCATTGATTTTCTTTTACACTTTTTACAAACAAGTATCTCTTCCTAAAGTTTTCCATTTCTGATAAACTGTACCTATGCCATTAGCAATGTCTCATTGTCTTCCACAGTTGAGTCATCCAGTTTGTTGACGAGAAGGACCTACAGTCTACAATCAGTGAATTCTAATGAACCAAGGACGGTGGAAAGACAGACCAGTTGCCTTTGTTCTTGCCCAAATTAAGGCAATGGAGGCTGCCATTTTATGAAGAGACTGTGTTCTCCATTTTTTTGAGTCAGCTACTTAGACTGTTTTAAAGTGGACACAGTGATGCATCATCTGCTGGACTAGAGATAATTTCCAAATGAGAAGTTATTTGTGAGATGTTCGTTGGTTGGGTATAACATACAGGTTTGTGAATTTTGGTCTGTGTCTGGTCTGCGTGATTGAGAACAAAGAGCCGAAATGACAATTGTCAATTGAATTGAATTGAGTTTATTTCTTACATCCTTCACATACATTAGGATGTCCTGGATCATGGAAAGTTCACATCCACAGATGTGCTGATCTGTCTGCAGCACTCTCTGCAGAGTCCTGCGATTGAGGGAGGTACAGTTCCCATACCAGGCAGTGATGCAGCCAGTCAGGGTGCTCTCAATTGTGCCCCTGTAGAAAGTTCTTAGGATTTGGGGGGGGCAAAGCCAAACTTCCTCAACCGTCTGAGGTGAAAGAGGCACTGTTGTGGCTTTATCACCACACAGCTGGTGTGTACAGACCATGTGAGGTCCTCAGTGATGTGGATGCTGAAGAACTTGAAGCTGTTTATCCTCTCAACCCCAGATCCATTGATGTCAATAGGGGTTAGCCTGTCTCCATTCCTCCTGCAATCCACAACTAGCTCCTTTGTTTTTGTGACATTGAGGGAGAAGTTGTTTTTTTGACACCGCTGTGTCAGAGTGATGACTTCTTCCCTGTAGGCCACTTCATTATTGTTTGAGACAGGGCCAATCAATGTAGTGTCATTGGCAAAGTTAATTAGCAGATTGGAGCTGTGGGTGTTGATACAGTCATGGGTACACAGGGAGTAAGGAGAGGACTCAGTACGCAGCCCTGAGAAGCTCTTGTATTGAGAGCCAGAGAATTGGAGGTGAGGGAGCCCACTCTTACCACCTGCTGGTGATCTGACAGGAAGTCCAGGATCCAGCTGCACAAGGCAGGGTTAAGGCTGAGGTCTCTGAGCTTCTTGTTGAGTCTGGATGGAATGATGGTGTTGAATGCTGAACTGTAGTCCAAGAACAGTATTCTCACATAAGCATCCTTCTCCAGATGCGTAAGGATGGTATATAGAGCAGTGGCTATTGCATCGTCTTTTGATCGGTTGTGTCGGTAGGCGAATTGTGTCGGGAGGGGGTCCAGTTTGTGGTTTTAGCAAGCTGCAAATGTAGTCCTCCACCAGCCTCTCAAAGCATTTGCTTATTATTGAGGTGAGTGCAACAGGACGCCAGTTGTTCAGGCAAGTTACCTTGGTCTTTTTTTGTGCAGGGATAATGTTGGATGTTTTGAAGCAGGAGAGCACTCTACACCAAAAGAGGGAGAGATTTAAAATGTCTATAAACACTGGGAAGAGGGCAATAAATGGATGCTGGTCTAGAGCAGAGCCAGTAAAAAGGTGTTAATGGTCAAACACATGGCCTGCAGCCAATAACACTAGGGTGCAATATTTGAATTGGTAGGAAATGAATATTAAAATGGATGCGTCAAGTATGCTGGCAGTGGTAACTCTCCAGCAACCGGAGACCAGCCATCGTGGATGTGAGGTTCCTCACAGACACATGGAGATTTGAAACGGGACTACGGGGAACCTGTGGCCAGCAGCAGAAACTCCTCTTGAACTACTGATACAGTATATAAATTCACTTGTTCTTCCATTGAGAAGATAAAGGTACTTGTTGGTATTTACCTCGCTGATCCTTATTACAAGGAGCAATTCTTGTTGCAAGTTTTATCTGTTTTTGTACCTCTGTGCATAGTTGGTACTCAATATCTTCACTCATTTTGTCAATATGACAAGCTAGAGTCATTACTCAGAGGAATTCATTTTAAAATACTGGTATCCATTTTGAGAACAGTGGTGAATAGTGGGCATTACTAATCTTTCACCAATTGTATGGTATTCTCCACACTTTGCTTTTTAAACATTTCCAAAATGAAAGCAATGAGGCCACTATCAAGGTCATTTTTAGCTTTCTAGACATATGACTCAAGTCTGCAATGCTTTTCAAATGCTCTTTCATTTTCTGGAGCCTTTTCATGGTGTCTTTTACAGAAGTGTTCCTGCAATCTTGATGGTTTCATTAGAGAGTAGAGTATACAAATAAGGCACATGGGCATCTCTGATCTGACGGGATCAAAATAAACCCATCCTCCACATACGTAACTTTGTTTTGATGCACTTTCTGTAGTCTGTTTCTTAGCAGGATTAGAATTGAATGCTTCACCACCTGCAGACTTAGAGATTGTGCCTTATGCATTTATCCATCATTGACAGTGCTAAACTAAAATAAAAAATTAACACAAACTGGGAATGCCCATCAGATGTTGACAATGGCAATGAGTTGACACCGTCGGTCAGGTTTCGTGCCTCAAGTTAGGGTGCCACTACTGACCTCCCCCCCCCTCCCCAAGAACCTTGAATTCCCCCGGTGACTTCTATTTCCCCTAACACCGCTTTAGGACACATAACCACCCCCATTGGGAAACACTAGGCTTGGGGTTTCTAGCTCGAGAAACCTGGCATCTGAGGGAGCCAAGACAAGTCAAATCCAAAACATTACAGGGCAGAATTTCCCATTCTCTGGCCTTCGCAAGTTCAATCTTGCCGCAATACACCTTTGACATGTTTAATATTTCCTGCTCCTTTTCAAGGTTCTTTTCCACTCTCCTTTGAAAGCTAGGAATCTCTAAATCTGGTTGGCTGATGGCCAGGAAATGGAGAACAACTTTATCTCTGCTGTCACTCCCAAGCCCCTTTTCTGTGTGTTTAATCCTGAAATTGTCCAAAGGTTGTCCTAATTGATTAGCTGTAGATCTAAAGATTAATGAAAGTTCTCCCATTTCATGATGTGAGGGGAAAGAGTAAAACAGAGACTGTCAGAAGACAGCCTCTGAGATTATCACTGACCCCATCAACTCTGGAGAACTCCCATCCACTGCCAACAATCTCATAGTTCACTTACCACGCACTGCTACCTTGTCTCTACTGAAGATCCACAAACCAAACTGTCTGGGTGGGCATATTGCCTGTCTGCTTCTGCCTCTGAACTCATGTCCACGACCTTGATTCTATTCTATCCCCTTTGGTTCAGTCCCTTCCCACCCACATCCGTGTCATTTCTCATGCTCATGACCTCAGCAGTTTTCAATTCCCTGGGCCTGACCACCTCACTTTCACCATGGATGTCCAGTCCCTAAACACTCCTATTCCCCCATCAGGAAGGCCTTAAAACTCTCCACTTTTTCCCCCTCAATAAAAGAACCAACCAGTTACCCTCCACCACCTCCCTACTCTGGCACAACTCATCCTCATGCAATTCCAAGACTTCCTCAGTAATACTCCCCAACTCTTCCTACATTACATTGATGACTGCATTAGTGCTGATTCCTGCACTCATGCTGATCTCATCAATTTCGTCAACTTTGCTTCCAACTCCCACCCTGCTCTTAAATTTACTTGGTCCATTTCTGACACCTCCCTCCCCTTTCTTGATCTCTCTGTGACCGTTTCTGGAGACAAACTGTTGACCAATATCTTTTATGAACCTGATATCCACTGTTATCTTGACTATACCTCGTCCCATCCTGTCTCCTGTAAAAATACCGTTCCATTTTCTCAGTTTCTTCGTCTGTCACATCTGTTCCCAGGATGTGGCATTCCTTTCCAGGACATCAGAGATCTCACCTGCATCTCCTTCATTTCCCGAATATTGGTGCTCACCCCATCTTCCCGCTGTCTTCACAGTGATAGAGATCCGTTTATGCTTACCTACCATCAGCACATCATTCTCTGCAATTTCCACCATCTCCAAAGAGATCCTACCACCCAAACATACCTTTACCACCCCCTCACTCCACTTTCCACTGGGCTCACTCCCTTCATGACTCCCTTGTCTATCCATCCCTTCCAGCACTTACCCCTGCACCAGTCAAAGTTCTACACTTACTCATTGCCCTCCTCCCTGACTTCCATTCAGTGCCCCAAACAGTTTTTCCAGGTGAGGCAATACTTTACCTGGGAATTTGCTGGGGTTGTCTATTGTGTCTGGTTCCCGATGCAGTCTCTACATTGGTGAGACCCGTCATAAATTTGGGAACTGCCTCATTGAGGACCTCCACCCTGCCCACCATATTTTCCCGGTGGCCAAACATTTTAATTCTGATTCCCATACCAACATACCAGTCTATGGCCTCCTCTAGTGCCAAGATAAGACCACCACTCAGGATGGCGGAGCAACACCTTATATTCCATCTGTGTCACCTCCAAACTGATGGCATGAATATCAAGTTCTCCTTGTGGTAAAAACAATTCTTTCCCCCTCACCTCCTCTTCTATTCCCCACTCAGGCTCTTCTCATCTGCCTATCTCCTTCCTCAGGGTCCCCTCCTCCTTCCCTTTGTCCTGTGGTCCACTGTCCTCTTATCAGATTCCTTCATCTCCAGCCCTTTACCCTTCCTACCCACCTGGATTCACCTATCACCTTCTAGCTATCCTTTTTTCCCTCCTTCACCCTTTTATTGTGGCATCTTCCCCCTTCCTTTCCAGTCCTGAAAAAGCATCTCAGCATAAAGTATTATCTATACTGGTTCATTTCCACAGATGCTGCCTGACCTACTGAGTTCTTCCAGCATTTTGTGTGTGTTGCTTTGGTTTTCCAGCATCTGCAGAATTTCTTGTGTTGAAGCAGAAGAGTTCACCAGCACTAAAACAGTGCAACAGATGTTACAGTTGTCTTTCAGGGCTTCAGTATCCACTTGAGCACAATGCAATGTGACAATTCAGTCCCAATCTGCCAAATACTTGCCCTCAACCCCTGTACACCCAAAGTCATTATGTTGCAGAAAAGTTTACAAATAGCAGTTTACTGGGCCAGAGAAAATTGTGGAGCTTTTAATGGGAAGTCACCTTGCTGCTTTACTCTCTGAAGTGGAATCCACAAATCAAATTGAAGTAGGGTCCACAGCATGCATGGTGAATTGGTGCATTCAGTGACAGTGGCTAATATACTTCTATTCCAAGGCATAGATCATTACAAGGCAGTATTTACTTTAGAGTTTACCCATATAAATATTGTTTAACAGTTTGGAGTCGTGGCTATGATGACATTAGAAAGTACAAGCCTGCAATAATATTTGTAGTCTTAATAATAATGTCCTTGAATTAAGTAAGCAGTAAGGACAAGGTAGCTTGCATCCTTACAGGAAATGTTTATTGCACAGGTATTAACACCCAAGTCTATTTTATAGAGAAAAATAAATATTCTCCATGATTTTTATTTTTGGAGTTCTTTGGATATTATCTCCTCTGAGCCACATCAATAATGAAGAGTGCAAATTCTGGTTTATACCAGTAAGGAATTTTGAGAATCATGGTAAGCTGTGGAGGGTGGGAATGGTCAGTACTTGCAGGGCATTTGGTTGGGATGCAAGTGGTGGAGAATACCTGTGACAGGGTGAGGCTGGAGTTGCTGTGGTGATGAGTTGCAGAGGTCCTTCAGTTACTGTGTTAATGGGGGCAGGTAGAAGGTCATACTATCAATAAAGCAATGTTGGGAATGCAGACGTGCAGGATATGCTCAGCATGTCAGTTTGTCCCGTTGGAGAGTGAAGAACTGAGCCAATATCACAGATAGATAGAAAGGGTGTTAAACTACCAACTTGCTTACTTTGCATCAGAACTGACCATTTCTGCTTTACATTATCCCTGTCGTATTGACTTACTCTCTCCATTAACACAGCCTGACCTTAGCTAATCACCTGTTTAACTCGTTGACTAGAGAACCTTTAAAAATAGTGAGATGAGGAATTTCTTTAGTCAGAGGATTGTGAATCTGTAGAATTTGTTGTTACGTGTGGCTGTGGAGGCCAAGTCTTTGTGGTTGACAGAATCTTGATTAATCAGGACATGAAGGGTTACGAGGGGGAAGGCAGGAATTAAATTGATTTTATTACTTACACCCTTCAGATATATGGAGTAAAAATCCATATGTTACATCTCCATCTAAATGTGCAATTTATAGTAATTTATAATAAATAGTATGTACAACAGGATGGTCAATATAACATAGAAATACAGTTGTGACAGCATGAGTTAAGCAGTCTGATGGCCTGTTGGAAGAAGCTGTCCCAGATCCTGTTGGTCCTGGCTTTAATGCTGCAGTACAGTTTCCCAGATAGTAGCAGCTGGAACAGTTTGTAGTTGGAGTGACTTGGGGCCTTTTTACACAGCTGTCTTTGTAAATGTCCTGAATAGTGGGAAGTTCACAATTACAGATGTGCTGGGCTGTCCGCACCTCTCTCTGCAGTGCCCTGTGATTAAGGGAAGTACAGTTCCCATACCAGGCAGTGATGCGGCCAGTCAGGATGCTCTCAATTGTGCCCCTATAGAAAGTTCTTAAGATTTGGGGGCCCATACCAAACTTCATCCATCTGAGGTGAAAGAGGCAGTGTTGTGCCTTTTTCACTACACAGTTGGTATGTACAGACCACGTGAGATCCTCAATGATGTTTATGCTGAGGAAAAGTGGATCAGCCACAATAAAAAGTGGAACAGACTCAATGGGCCAAATGGCCTAATTCTGCACTTGTAACTTATGGTCTTAGTTGTTGTGCAAATGAAGTCTCCGGAGAAAATTACTGGTAGATACAAAGCAGCCTCTTTCTTTGAAAAAGGAGGTACAGCAGGCATCATGGAGATGCTTTCGGTGGAAAGGTCTGCTGGCCCAACGTGGGGCTCGATATTTATTTGCTAAACATCAAAGAACAATTCCATATTTACAATGTATGCAATGCTTTCTTTGATACCATATACAACCTTCACACCTCCTGATTCACATCCCACCACAAAGATCCAAATGAATTTTAATCGGCATTGCCAGGACTGGGATTGCCAGCTTTTATGAACCTATTGATCACAGCTGCACTACAAATTAAATCCACAATACATTTTCAGATGTGAAGACTAGGAGCCAAAGTCAATTGCTAAATGGATATGTCCTAAACCAAAAATTACACTAATAGTCCCTCCTCTTAGCCTCCTAGACACAAATAAATTTGTACCAGAAAAGGCCAAAAGGCCAACCTAATGGAGGATCTACTCAAACAAGGCAGCAAAAAATACCCTGACTCAGAATCCCACCCCCCAATTATTTTGTGTGCCTCCACATCTATCCTATCATCCCTAATCGCTACCTACAAAATGCTAATCAGACTGTTTGTTCCAGAAATTTGAACAAAAGTCTTTAGCAATGTGACATCATTCGTATTCCTGTTGGTTCTTCCCCACTGGCCAATTGCAGCTTAATCACGTTCCTTGTCTTCACCCCTTCATCCTCTGGCAGCTAGAACTCTTTCCAGCGGCACCAGCAAGGCAGATACCAGGGTGCAGATACAAATGCTGGAAAGGCTCAGGAAAACTCATTGGCACAACCTGGTAACAAATAGGTGAAAACACAGGACTGAAATACACTGAGCAATAACCAGGGAGGCAGATGATAGGTGGAGCACAATGAGACACGGGTGGCAGCAATACCGGTAATAATGAGAAACAGATGAGAGACGGAGTACTCAGTGATACAGGGGCCGGAGTAGAGCAGGAGCGGGGACAGGAGCACATGGCAATACAAAACCCCAGACTGACAGCTAGGGGAAAAACACGCAAAAAAACAGAGTTCAACTGGAGGTACTGACAGACTTTAAATTTTTTTTTTGCATTCATGGTTGTCAAATTCAGGATATTTTTTCCCAAATATAGTCTTCATTCACAATAAAAATTACACGTAAAAGAAGAAACAGTGCAAAAGCACTTCTGAATTCATGATCAGTACATTCAGTAGTGTGAACTTTGCAAACATGTACAGCACCCATGTTTGGCTCCCTGAGGTGATACTCCCAAGGGGCTTCCCCACTCATATGTTGTAGTGTAAGGAGACTAGACTGTGGCCCTTCCCCACAGAGTCTTAGTGTTGACCATACTGAGCTTCAGTTCTTCCCTCAATTTCTCTTGCAGCCTTAACTGTCCCAATCTACAGCATTCCTTTACGGACATCTTGCTGTTTTGGAAGATCAACAAGTTTTGGACAATCCAAAGAAGGTTCTTCACCAAGTTGATGGCCTTCCAGCAGCACAAGGTATCTGTCTCGATCTGCGTCCCCAGAAACAACCTGTAGATCAGACAGTCCTGTGCTATATAGCTGCTGTGGATGAACCAGAACACAGACCCTTGCATCCATCTCCTCACCCTCTTAGCAAATCCAAAGCCTGCAAACTGTAACTGTACCTTCCCAAGGCCAGCATACATTGGGGATGATATGACATTTGTAGAGGAAGGCTCTGACTTGAAGGACAGCTGTCACTGCCATCCACATGAGGTCTTGGTGCTTGCTGGTCAGATTTGGTGATGAGACAATAGACAATAGGTGCAGAAGTAGACCATTCTGCCCTTCGAGCCTGCACCGCCATTTTGAGAGCATGGCTGATCATCTACTATCAATACCTGGTTCCTGCCTTGTCCCCATATCCCTTGATTCCCCTATACATAAGATACCTATCTAGCTCTTTCTTGAAAGCATCCCGAGAATTGGCCTCCACTACCTTCTGAGGCAGTGCATTCCAGACCCCCACAACTCTCTGGGAGAAGAAGTTTTTCCTTAACTCTGTCCTAAATGACCTAACCTTATTCTCAAACCATGCCCTCTGGTACTGGACTCTCCCAGCACCTGGAACATATTTCCTGCCTCTATCTTGTCCAATCCCATAATAATCTTATATGTTGCAATCAGATCCCCTCTCAATCTCTTTAATTCCAGTGTGTACTAGCCCAGTCTCTCTAACCTCTCTGCGTAAGACAGTCCAGGCATCCCAGGAATTAACCTTATGAATCTACGCTGCACTTCCTCTACAGCCAGGATGTCCTTCCTTGACCCTGGAAACCAAAACTGAAAACAATACTCCAGGTGTGGTCTCACCAGGTCTCTGTACAAATGCAAGAGGATTTCCTTGCTCTTGTACTCAATTCCCTTTGTAATAAAGGCCAGCATTCCATTAGCCTTCTCCACTGCCTGCTGCACTTGCTCATTCACCTTCAGTGACTGCTGAACAAGAACTCCTAGATCTCTTTGTATTTCTCCCTTACCTAACTCTACACCATTCAGAGAATAATCTGCTTTCCTGTTCTAACATGAGGCATTCTAACACATGATTTGGACTGTTTGCTGAACTAACAAACCATCATAATCCACAGTGAAGGTGGCCATCAGGTCTAGGGCAACATTTGGTACACCTCTTCCCCTTTCTCAGGGACTTGTGCATTGTGACCTACCAGACTTGCTCCATCTTGGACCCCAGATAAGCTGGAAAATGTCTTGGGTGATTACCAAGGCAGGAGAATGAGGAATGGATACTAGCTTCCCAACTATGGGCTCTATACTAATGGCATGCTGGCCTTTATAACAAGAGGAATTGAGTATAGGAGTAAAGAGGTCCTTCTGCAGCTGTGCAGGACCCTGGTGAGACCCCACCTGGAGTATTGTGTGAAGTTTTGGTCTCCAAATTTGAGGAAGGACATTCTTGCTATTGAGGGAGTGCAGCATAGGTTCACAAGGTTAATTCCTGGAATGGCAGGACTGTGATATGTTGAAAGATTGGAGTGACTGGGCTTGTATACATTGGAATTCAGAAGGGTGAGAGGGGATCTGACTGAAACATATTTCTGATTGGACACGCTGGAGGCAGGAAGCATGTCCCCGCTGATGGATGAGTCCAGAACCACAGTTTAACAGGCCACAGTTTAAGAATAAGGGGTAGGCTATTTACAACAGAGATGCGGAAAAACTTTTTCACCCAGAGAGTGGTGGATATGTGGAATGCTCTGCCCCAGAAGGCAGTGGAGGCCAGGTCTCTGGATACTTCCAAGAGAGAGTTAGATAGAGCTCTTATAGATAGCGGGGTCAAGGGATAAGGGGAGAGGGCAGGAACGTGGTACTGATTGTGTATGATCAGCCATGATCACAGGGAATGGCGGTGCTGGATAGAAGGGCCGAACGGCCTACTTCTGCACCTACTGTCTATTGTATATTGTCTATTATACTTCTCACTGCCTCAGTAAAGTAGCCAGAATAATCAAAAAGGCCATCCTGGACATTCTCTCTTCTGCTCTCTGCCATCGGGCAGAACATACAAAAGCCTAAAAGTCTGAAGGCTGGAGGACAGCTTCTATCCCACTACCACTGGACTGTTGAACAGATCTCATGTAGAGGGTGTTTAAAGATCAATTGCACAGAATACAGGAAAGGTATGTTCCTGTTAGAAGGAAGAATGAGGATGGAAAGGTAAGAGAACCTTGGACGTCCAGAGAGGCGATGAATTTAGTCAAGAAGAAAAAGGAAAAGTATGTAAAGCTTTGGAAGTCAGGATCACACAAAGCACATGAGGAGGATAAGGAATCCAGAAAATAAATGAAGAAGGGAATTCAGAAAGCCTGGCAGGACCATGAACAGTCCTTGGCGAGTAGGATTAAGGTGATTCCTAAGGCATTCTATACATACATCAAGAGCAAGAGGATAGCTTGGGAGAGGGTGGGACCACTCAAGGATAAAGGAAGGAATATTTGCTTGGATGCAGAGAATGTGTGTGAGGTACTTAATGAGTACTTTGCTTCAGTATTTACCAAGGAAAAGGATTTGGAGGACCAGGAGATCAGTGCTGAGTGTATAAATACTTCAGGGCAAAAAGGAGGAAGTATGGGGCCTCCTAATGAGTATTAAGTTGGCTAAGTCCCCAGGGCCTGATGGGATTTACCCCAGTTATTGACGGAGGCAAGAGACGAGATTGCAGGGGCGTTGACCAGTATCTTTATGACCTCTCTAGCCACAGGTGATGTCCAGTAGGACTGGCGAGTGGCTAATGTTGAACCTCTATTTAAGAAGGGAACAAGGGAAAATCTTGGGAACTACAGACTGGTGATTCTCACGTCAGTTGAAGGGAAATTGTTGGAGAAATTTATGATGGTTAGGATATACGAGCCTTTGAAAACCCATGGCTTAATTAGGGAGAGCCAGCATGGCTTTGTGTGGGGGAAGTTGTGTCTTACCAACTTGACTGAGTTTTTTGATGAGGTGGCGAGAGAGATTGACGAGGGTGGGGCAATGGATGTTGTCTACATGGATTTTAATAAGGCATTTGACAAAATCCCTCATGGAAGACTAATCCAGCAAATTAAGATGAATGGGGTCCACGGAAAACTGGCAGTTTGGATTCAGAACTGTTTTGCACATAGGAGACAGGAGGTAGTGTTTGAAAAGACTTAATCAAGCTGGAGGTCTGTAATTAGTGGAGTTCCACAGCGATCTGTGCTGGGACCTCTGCTGTTTGTGATGTATATAACTGACCCGGATGAAAATGTAGGTGGGTGGGTTAGTTAGTTTGCAGGTGATACCAAGATTGGTTGAGTTGTGGATAGTGTAGAGGACTGGCAAAAAATACAGCACGATATAGATCAGTTGCAGATATGCCTGGGCAGAGAAATGGCAGATGGCGTTTAACCCAGATAAATGTGAGGTGTTGCACCTTGGTGGGGCAAATGCAAGCAGACAATACAACATTAAGGGCAAGATCCTTAACAATGTTGCTCAGTAGAAAGATCTTGGGATCCAAGTTCATAACTCCTTGAAAGTAGCTGCCCAGCTCAATAAGATGGTTCGGAAGGCTTATGGAATGCTTGCCTTTATTTGTCAAGGCAGGGAGTTCAAAATTCAAGAGGTTACGTTGCAACTTTTTAAAACGCTGGTTAGGCCACATCTGGAGTATTGCATTCAGTTCTGGTTGCCCCACTGTAGGAAGGATGTTGAAGCTTTGGAGAGGGTGCAGGAGAGGTTTACCTGGATGCTGCTGGTTTAGAGGGTTGCGAGAGGCTGGATAACCTTGTGTTGTTTTCCTTGGAGCAGCAGAGGCTGAGGGGAGGTTTATAAGATTATGAGAAGCATAGACAGAGTAGACAGGGAGTATTTGTTCCCCAGGGTTGAAATGTCTAATGCCAGAGGGCATGCATTGAAGGTGAGAGGGGGTAGGTTCAAGGGGGATGTGAGGGGTAAGTGTTTAACTCAGAGTGGTGGATGCCTGGCATGGTGACAGAAGCAAACACATTAGATGTTTTTAAGAGAAGTTTGGAAAAGCACACGGATGTAAGGAAGATGGAGGAATATGGGCATGGTGTAGGTAGGAGGAATTAATGCTGGGATGTTTTTGATTTGCTTTTAGCTGGTTCAGCACAACATTGTGCATTTTCTCCTTGAAAACAGACCTACTTTGTCACAGAGAATGTGGTCAGTGAGGCAGCTCACCCTGCTCTTCTTGGGTTAGTTGTACAATTGTCACCCTTTTGAAGCGTTGGACTGCAGCAGTGAGAGATTGATACTGTCCTGGAACAGTCCTGCCAGTTGGTTGGCACGAACAGATTTTCAGTGCCCTACCAGATACACATCAGGGCCTGATACCTCGCAAAGCTTCACGCTCATGACGGATGTCATGTTGTTGGCCTCACAGGGTCACAGCAGGTGTAGTTTTATTCTTCCTTTCAATGCGTGCATATTGAGCTCATCTGGGACTGAAGAGCCACAGACATTTATTATGTTGGGTTTCACCGTGTAGGAAATAATGGCCTGCAAACCCGATCAGAGCTGATGTGCACCCGATTCCATCTTTAACCAATTGGAATTGTTTCTTTTGCTCTTCTGTAAGTCGTGCCTGGACTTCCCGTAATGATAGGGAGTGTTTTGTGATTGGTGGTAATGCTGCTCAACTCCTCCAATGCCTGCCTGAAGGTGCCCTGAGATGGAGCGTACACTGCTACCAGGATGATGGCAGAAACCTCCTTCAGCAGGTAAAATGAGCAGAACTGAGACAGAACCCTTATGCCTGTGCACCATCGTGAAGCATACTCCAGCCCCTCTACATTTATTTCATCTTTCAGAGACTATACATTTGCCAGCAGGATAATCGGGAGTGGAAACCCAAGGTCTCTTGAGTTTCAATTGTACCTGCAAAATGACCGGTGTTCCTCGCTTCCTTTCTCTTAAAGGGGAACTGCACTTTTGACCTAAACCTGTTCTAATTCATTCTATGTTTCCAAAATTCCCGTCCACATCTGGACTTTGGTGTTTCTTTGCTCATCTCTAATGTCTAGGACCAACTGATGATTTGTAACCTCTGAATCTGTGAACTCATCTGCACACGTTGACACTATCCTTCCTTGGCTCCACTCTATCGTGAGTCTGTAAAAACAATGGGTTAGTAGTAGTGAAACAAAGGGAGAGTTCCATGGAGGTTGTAATGGCGTAATGCCAAAATGGTGGCATGCACCATTAAGGACCCCCATCACCTAGGACATACCCTCTTCTCATTGCTGTCATCAGGGTGGAGGCACAGGAGCCTGAAGACCCACACTCAATGTTTTCAGGAATAGCTTCTTCCCCTCTGCCATCAGATTTCTGAATGCATTACTTACTTAATTTAACTTGTTATATATATAATTATTACCATAATTTACAGTTGTTATTGTTATGTACGTATTGCAAAGTACTGCTGCTGCATAACAACAAATTTCACCACACATGCCGGCGATGTTAGGCCTGATTCTGAAATAGTGCATGCAGGGACAAAGAAGTTGAGGGTATATCAGCAAGCTGGAACGAAATGCCTTGAGTTTGCAAGGGTAGAGTGATGTAGGGTGAGGGAATGTGAACAGGTTAAATACTGAGAGGTATGGTTGCAACTGTGTAGTGACATAGGATGATAAAAGACAACTTGGCATTGAAGAGGGGACAGAATTCAAAACCTGTTTCTTGTTCATTCCACACTATGAGTGAAATCATTCTTTACCCAATAGGGGGAGCTCTGATCCTATTGCTTGTAACTGGAACTCCGGAGTTCTTGAGCAACATGTTCACAACAAGAAGTGAATAGATCATTCATTTTATCTCTTGCATCTTACTGAATGTTTTTGTTTTTCATCTAATACAACACGCAGTAATGCAGCTTGGACAGTCTTTCATTACACCTGTGCAAATATTCTCTCTCATACACACTTTTTGCAATATTTTCAGGTTACACATTTTTTTACAAAAATACTTATCTAAGTTTCCATATGTGCCAGAATCTGATTTGTTGGATCATATTTTGAATACGAATCCTTTAGTAAGAGGTTCCATTTGTAGAATTTATAATTTATTTTTACTACAAAAAGATAACCTCTCACTAAAGATTAAACAAGATTGGGAGAGAGAACTTAATATAATCATTGTTAACAAAGATTGGTTGCGAGTTCTGAAAGTGGTCAATTCTTCTTCGATATGTGCCAATCACTGTTTAATTCAACTTAAAATTGTTAACCATTATTATTTAACAAAGGAGAGACTATCTAAAATATTTCCTCACACAGACAATTACTGCGATAGGTGTAAAACTGAAGTAGCCACTTTGTCACATATGTTCTGGTCATGTTCTTCATTAAAATTTTTCTGGAAATCTTTATTTTCTACAGTTTCTAAAGCTCAGAAAATTAATTTACAACCTAATACATTAACTGTTCTATTTGGAATAGTTCTGCATCATATTTAGGGTATTTCGTCTTCAGACCAACATGTAATCGCATTTGTTACATTGTTGGCAAGAAGGGCTATTTTATTAAAATGGAAAGATACCTCTGTCCCTACATTAATTCGATGGTTTTCTCAAGTAATGTTACGTCATAGTTTGGAAAAAATTAGAAGTAGAACTTTTGATCCTCGATTTGATTTTGAGAGAAGGTGGGGCTCTTTTGCCAAATATTATCATTTAATTTGAATTAATTTATGCGATTTCCTTCCGATTTTATTTTATATAAATGTGAATTGGTGGTTGATGATTCTTCTTTATATACGTAGATGATAGTAAGCCGTATTGCTCCGGGAGTTGATTTCGAATGGGTTTTTTTCACTTTTCTTTTTTCTTTTTTTCTTTTTCTTCGTCTTGTAGTTAGTGGGGTTTCTTTTTTTTTATTAAGTTGGGGTTCTCTTTTTTCCTTCTTTTTAAAAATATTTTTTCATTATCAGATATTACCCTTTTTTGATACTTTTTTTCTTCAGCTTTATTAATTGTATATATATATATATATATATATATATATATATATATATATATATATATCAGTTTGTTGAAGTTTTGTATCATTTTATAGCTGTAGAAGATTATGTATCAATAACAAGATTCTAAAAATGAAAAAGTGCATATATGTGTTGGTGACAATAAACTCAACTGTTCTTGTCTTGAATCAAATCAGTGAGCCCAAAGTCTTGAGGCTGTGGATTTTCTCAAAGGCTTTCTGGGATGTCTTGGGGGAAGTAACAAAGTGTGGAACCTGAAGGAAAGCCTGACGACAGGGGAAATGACCTCTTGAGGCACATTTTGTGGCCCAGGCCCAACTTGTGAAAGTTATTGGCTCCTTGCTGGCACTCCTTGCTTTGTGAGAGGAATACCTCATGACCACTCCTTAAAGTTATAGAGTGCCACAGCACAGAAACAGGCCTTCCAGCTTACCCTGCCCTTGCTGACCCACTCTTCTGCCTAGTTCTATCTACCTGGACCCAGACCACATCCCTCCAAACCTCTCTCATCCATGTACCTATCCAAGCATCGCTTAAGTGTCTACCACTTCTGCTGGAAACTCATTCCACACTCGCACCACCATCTGAGTGAAGAAGTTTTCCCTCAGATTCCTGTTGAAAATTTCACCTTTCACCCTAAACCTATGATATCTAGTTCTAGTCTCACTCAACCTGAGGGGAAAAAGCATTCACACATTTGCCCTAACTATACCACACATACTTTAGTATACCTTTGTGAGTTCTTCCCTAATTATCCTGCACTCCAGGGAATAAAGTCCTAACCTATTCAACCTTCCCCTATAACTCAGATCCACAAGTCCTGGCAAGATTTTCCCTACACTTTTTCCAATCTTATTTACATCTTTCCTACAGGTCAGTGACCAATACTGCAAATAATACTCCAAATTAAGCCTCACCAGTGTATTGTATGATTTCAACATAACATTACAACTCCTGTAGTCAGTATGTTGATTTGTGAAGTCCAATGTGTCAAAAGCACTCTTTATGACCCTATCAACCTGTAATACCACTTCCAAGGAATTATAGATCTGTGCTCCTTATTCCGTTTGTTCTGTGGCAAATTTTACCCTGGTTTGTCCTCCCAAAATGCAACACCTTATACTTGTCTGCTTTAAATTCCACCTGCATGTTTCAGCTCATCTTCCCAGCTGGTCAAGAATCACGCTGCAAGCTTTGATAGCTTTCCTTGTAATCCACTGTGCCCCCAATTCCAAAACTTTGTCGATCCAGTTTACTACATCATCCAGATCATTAATATAGATGACAAACAATGGACCCAGCACCGATCCGTGTGACACATCACTAATCACACATCTGCAGTCAAACTTCTAGTTGCTTCTTCTCAACCAATGCTGGATCCTCTTGACTACTTCACCCAGGATGCCAAGTGACCTAAACTTCAGGACTAGCTTCCTATGCAGGCCTTGGTTAGCTACCATGTAGACAATGCCTGCTGCCTTTCCTGTATCAAACTTCTTGGCAAATTCTTGGAAAAATTTTTAGGGTTATTCAGCCTCTTGTTCGACTAATTTTAACATCTCTGCAGAGCCATTCCTGTGAATTCTTCTTCAGAACCTGACAGATCTGGCTTGGTGTGACTGGGCATGGATGTGGCCCTCTTGGCTTATGCAACACTGTGCTCCTCATGGTCACATTACTCGCTGACTTGCAGAGAAGGCTCAAGTGCCAGTGAGCCCTTTCAGTTACGTCCTTGGGGAGAAACATTCAGGGCTGTTTGTATGCCAGTGGCAAGTGGAAATGAAACCATTTGCATGGAGCATCACACACTTCCTCTATCTGGGAGCCCTGCTGAGTAAGCCCGGACTGCTCCTCAAGGTTATTGCATTTCAGCCTCATGCTCCTGGTCTTTGGCCTTCAGTGCTGAGTTGGTGATGGGGGTAGGGTGGAGGATGGTGAAATGTCAGTCATGGGCCCTCCTTATTGGTCTGCTCCTAGGCTTGGCTAAGATGGCTATTCACAGGTCCTGGTAACTGCCTTAGACCTTCCAAGGATACATCTGTGGCCAGGTGTCCCTGGAGAAGGATCTTGCAGGGTACCCCGGATTCTTGAAGACTTTATGAGACTGGTGGGCCTTACAGAGGCTGGAGTGCATCCATAATATTTTAATTTGATGTTTTAATCGCATCCAGTATATATTAGTAAAGATTAGGCAAAAAATAATGCTAATATTGTATTTCTATGTTATATTGACTATCCTGTTGCACATACTATTTATCGTACTAATTATTAAAAATTACAATAAATTGCACATTTAGACAGAGACATAACGTAAAGGTTTTTATTCTTTGTGTCTATGAAGGATGGAAGTAATAAAGTCAACTCAGTTCAATTCAAATTAAATATGTAAACAAAGCTCTTTATTTAAAAAAATGCCTTCCTGTAGATAGAGCAAAGAGCGTCAGGGTTCCATGAAGCCAGGTTTGGCAAGCAAAAACTTACCCCGACTAACGGCAATTGCTAGCTTGTATGCAAATGAGAAGGGCAAATAGCTGGTGATATCTGAAAGGGGATCTTGTCTGTCTTGTAGAATTACTGAGTAGGCAGCAGTATTTAGAGTTCAAAACATTGAGTATACAAATAGTTAAATATTGCTGTTTGGGAAAATATACAACCATACCAGTGACTTAGCATGTGTTTTCACTAAACAATTACATCACATTTAAAAACTTGATGTTTTGTCCTTGGGTTTGATGCCCCAGTCTTGGGCGAATGAACACTACAATACCTTTAATAATTGGCCATTGGATTAGCTGAAGAAAGAGATATTGGGTTTGGCAGTATTTTGAGTGAGGTCACATCCATGGTCACAAGCATGTGTCAATGCCCTGTAAATAGTTCTATTTTTATGTGTCAAAAGTAATGTATCCTGTGCTCTTGTGCATGTCAATAAATGAAGCCATCAGCTTCCTGCAGTTACGACAGGATTTTAGAGCATGACGCTGGGGAATTACTACCCTGAGTTCAGCTGCACCCCTTCAACATGAAAAGGAGTTAGTGCTGCTTCCCACTGTGGAGTCAGGGTGCAACTCCAGAAGAGTATATTTTGAGTACATTTGCAAAATATTTGCTTATGTACTTTTGACATTGATGTGCTCAAACCACACCTACATTCAGCAACAATGCAGCACATATCCGATTGCCTCTGTGTACAACTGGTTCCGCAGATTTACTTAGTACAATACATGCCATTTAATCCTGCCTCGCAGCTTCTGTAGCTAAGAGGCAAATTGGATAAGGAAGTCAAGCATATGCCATTTCTCTGTTTTAAGTCATGAATCAGCTAATAATGTCATTGCCCCAAATGCTGTGTCTAATTTTGGGCTTGTCTCTCTGACGAGTGTTTCTTATTATCTCAGACTTATGTCTGACACATGCTGCCTGCTCTTCTGACATTGTTTATTAAGCCACTGCCTTTGAACAATTTGAACACTTTTAAGACTGAAGGCAATGGATTTCGATAAGCAAGAGGCTGAAAGGTTGCCAGGAATCAGCAGAGATGAGGAGTCAGATCAGCCCTTGATCGGGAAATCCTACAAAAAGTAGTGGATATAGCCCAGTCCATCACAGATAAAGCCCCTCCCTCCATTGAACACAGCGACACCAGATATTGTCACAGGAAAGCATCATCCATCATCAGTGACCCCTACCACCCAGGTCATGCCTCCACCAGGAGTCTTTGGACTCACACCACCAGGTTCAGGAACAGTTATTACCCCTCAACCATCAGGCTCTTGAACCGGACAAGATAGCTTTACTTGCCCCATCATTGAAATGTTCCAACAATCTATGGACTTATGTTCTCAATATTTATTGTTTATTATTAAAGATTTCTTTCTTTTTGTACTTGTACAGTTTGTTATCCTGCACACCGTTTGAACATGCAATCTGGTGTGGCCTTCCACTGATTCTATTGTGGATTTATTCAGCATGCCCACAAGAAAATGAATCTCAGGGTTGTATATGATTACTACTTTGATAGTAAATTTACTTTGAACTTTGAACATGACATGATTGAATTATAGAGCAGGGTAAGAGGACTTAGGTCCACTCTTGCACTTAATTTACATTTATGGGTTTATGGGTGTTTATCTTTTGGAACATTTCTATGCCTTTCCATTCGATGATGTAAAATAACATCTTCTGTACAGGTGAAAAATATTCATGCTTCCAAATCAGAATCAGGTTTATTATCACAGACATATGTTGTAATACTTAAAACACATGTAAGTCTGCAGATGCTGGAAAGCAGGACCAATGCACACAAAATGCTGAAGGAACTCAGCAGGTCAGGCAGCATCTGTGGAGATGAATAAGCAGTCGATGTTTCGGGCTGAGACCCTTCATCGGGACTGGAAAGAAAGGGGTAAGATGCCAGAATAAAAGCGTGGGGGGAGGGGAAGGAGGAAAGCTGGAAGGTGATAGGCGAAGCCAGGTGGGTCAGAAAGACAAAGGTTTGGAAAGGAAGGAATCTGGTAAGAGAGGAGAGTGGACCATAGGAGAAAAGGAAGGAGGAGGGCACCAAGGGGGAGGTGATAAGCAGGTGAGAAGAGGTGGGGAATAGAAGAGAGGGAAAAATTACCAGAAGAAGAAATAGATATACCATCAGGTTGGAGGCTAACCAGATGAAATATAAATGTTGCTCCTCCATCCTAAGGGTGACCTCATGTTGGCACAAGAGGAGGCCATGGGCTGCCAGGTTGGAACAGGAAAGGGAATCAGAATTAAAATGTCTGGCTACCAGGAAATTCTATTTTGGCACATGGAGTGGGGGTGTTTAGTGAAGCTGTCCCCCAATTTATGACGGGTCTCACCAATGTAGAGGAGACCACATTGGGAGCACCAGACAACCCCAGCAGATATGCAGGTGAAGTGTTGCCTCACCTGGAAGGACTGTTTGGCCCTGAATGGAGGTGTGGAAGGAGGTCAATAGGCAGGTGTAGCACTTTGGCCACTTTCAGGGATAACTACCAGAGGGGAGATTAGTGACCAGCAATGTCAACTAGTTATTCATTGCCACAGATGACTTGCTAACTTGCTGAGTTCCTCCAGCATTTTGTGTGTTTTGCTTTGGATTTCCAGCATCTGCAGAGTCTCTTGTGATTGTGAGGCAGTGGCTTTTTGAAAGGGTTCTCCAATTAGTTTTTCCCCGTCTTGCCCTCACCGGGCAGCATGGGAGCACACTGGTGAGTGTAATTCCCATCGCTCTCTGTAAGGACTTTGTTCTCCATGTGACCAGGAGGGTTTCCTCTGGATGCTCCCGTTTCCTCCCCCATTCTAAAGATGTACATACTAGTAAGGGTTAGTAAGCCGTGGTCATGCAAAGTGGGTGCTGGAAGCATGGCGACACGAATAGGCTGCCCCCAGTGCAAATTTGGACTGTGCTGGTTGTGGACACAAATGATGCATTTCACCGTTTGTTTCGATGTTTCAATGGATATGTGACAAATGAAGCCAATCTTATACACTTTTCCTTGCAAATTATTATACATTTTTTTTCAAAAATCTTTGATTCTTCCATTAGCATTTCAGCCAAATTCAGTTCATAGCTGTGTAATGTATTCTTCACATCACCACCCAAGTCATTTCGGATTTTGAGGCCTCTTTCAGTCAGGGTCTCGACCATGGATATTGCATTCTAGCTGGCTGGATATACAAACCTGGGCAGTACGATACGGAGAGCAAGCTGTTGCCCGTGTAACCGGCTCCCCCCTCTATACTGCTGAAGAAGCCAAATGAACAGCAGAGACTGATACAGTTTGTCACCAGAAGCGTTGCAGAAGTTGTAGAGTCCTTGAAAGTGATTCTATAGATGTATCGTCATTTCAGAGTAATGGTTATCCCACCAGTTCAGGAGCCTGATAGCTGTAGGATAATAGCTGTTCCTAAACCTGATGATACGGATTGCAATGCTTTTGTAAGTTCACAAAATGCTGGAGGAGCTCAGCTGGCCAGGCAGCATCTTTGAAAAAGAGTAAACAGTTGATGTTTCAGGCCAAGACCCTTCACCAGGACTGATGAAGGGTCTCGGCCTGAAATGTTGACTGTTTCCCCTTTTCCATAGGTGCTGCCTGGCCTGTTGAGTTCTGCCAACATTTCCACCTGCCACCTTGTACTCCTCCCTCTCAGAAGGAACATAACTGAAGAGGCAGAAATTGGAAGAAACTCCATGGTTTATAAGGGGATGAGACAACTGAAGGCCCAACCCCTAAATTAGATTCATAAAGAACAGGGATGGGGAGGGGGGTGGAAGACAGAAATGTCACTGAGACTGAGCCTTCCTAGAATTTGAACACAACAATGGCAACTCATACCTCTGTCTGATTGGGGAGTAGTATGAGTTTGCACAGCAGAGCTTTGGCTGAGCCCAGGTTTACAGAAGTAGGAAATTTGGACTCCAGTCAAAAATAGCTGAGAGGTAACAAAGCAAGCAGATTTGGTTTGGTGCCTTGTTTACTTCAGTTATTGCAGCACCAGTTATTGGTGAGATGATTGATGACTCTTAATCAGCATTTCAGTATGAATCAAAACCAGATATGGAGATTTCAGCAGAGCAGAGCATGTCAGTGACCCTCCTCAAGTGGTGCACTTCAGCAGTAATGATTCATAAATTTCAAATGTGACTGTAACTACAGTCCATCACTAAGTATTGTTACAAAATTGGAAAGGTTTTCTGAGGAATTAGTAGATTCATCCTGTGTTCTTCCAGACGTATATGAAAGTGTATATCAACAGCTAAATGTTAGAAAATTGTTGTTTTTCTGCACATTATAATAAAACTGTGCAGGGACAGGTGTTTGCACTGTGTTGCTTACTAGTTCACTGTGGGGAACTATTGCAGCCCCTTGGCTTCTGTGAAATGATGCCACTTCACTTTAGTGTTATTCTACTGAAATATCTGGTGAAGCAGTCCCTTCGTGGGATGGCGGGGGAGTGGGAGGAGGTACATCTCTACCAAAGAAGATGTAAGGTCATCTTCCCTCTGGGCAAGGTGTAGCACCTGCTTAGAAACCCCCCCCCCCCACCGATCAGGGTCACGTGAAGCCATGGGAGCAGGTGGTGGAGGGTTGTATGAGCAGGTTGTGCATATTGCAAGTCCTGGTAATGTGATCACTGATGCCAGGCAGGCAATCTCTAAAGAGTACTGATAATGGCTGGGGTCGCCTGACTTGAAAAGACACTGCCCAGAAGAAGGCAAACTGCGACTGTATGGAAATTTTCCAAAAAGAATAATGATTGTGGAGACCTTGATCGCCCATGTCATATGATATGGCATGTAATGACAATGATAATGATAATTAATCTATGTTCAGCTCTGCCCTATCCCAAATGAAGCAAAATGAAAATAGTGTGGACTCTGTACATCTAGAGCAGGGGTTCCCAGCCTTTTATATGCCTTGGAGCCTCACCATCAACCAAGAGGTCCGTGGACCTCAGGTTGAGAACCTCTGATTGAGAGGCACAAGTCATGTGAGCTTCGTTAAGTGACAATTATGAGCGAAGTGCAGGAAGCAACATCAGCACTTACACATAAACACCTCAACTCTGAAATGACTGTGCAACCTACGGACTCACAGTCCAGGGCTCTACAAGTCACGTTCTCAGTTGTATTTATTTATCATTATTATTATGGACTTGTTGTCAGAGGCTATTGACGTGCATGCCTTTGGGAGCATTTAATAGGTAATGGGAGTTTATCTCCCCAGCTTCCCCAGCTTCACGTGTGGCTTAGCTACTAAGCTTGGCAGAATAGTTTCTACTGACAGGAGAAGGGGCAAAGGGACGTTACTGGTCCCTTAAAACCAATTGCTTCAGGCAAATGGGGCTGGTCAGTTGTGGTTGGCAGCTCATCTAGGAAAAGGAAAATTCTGATCTTAACCCATCACTGCCTTGTGGCTATACCCACACATGGGGAAGGCTTCGAGAGTAAGGCCCAATGGAAACATCCGGTGCTGGTGGCCCTAAAGCAGTCCTACATTGAGTTCAACACTGACTGACACCTGCACGACGCAGCTGGTGGCAAACTGTATCAGCCTCTGCTGTTCCTTTGGTTCTTCAGATGCATGGAGAGAGGGAGCGTGCTACACGGGAAACAGCTCGCTCTCCATATTGTACTGCCCAGGCTTGCGTATCTAGGCAGCTAGGATACAAAATCTATGATTGACCCCGACCGATGGAGGCCTCACCCTCACTTATCATTTTATTATTATTTTGTACTTGTGCAGATTGTCTTCTTTTGCACATTGGTTGTTGTCACCCTTGTGTGTCATTTTTCATTGATTCTATTATATTTCTTTGTTCTACTATGAATGCCTGCAAGAAAATAAGAAAATATATGATATATATGTGCTTTGCTCAGAAATTTATTTGAACTTAATCTTTCTTGACTACACAGTAAATTTGACACAATGGGAGTGGGTACTGTGGAACATCTGTCTCGGATCTGGCTGCCTAAAGAAATTCATTGCTATCTGATATGATACACATACCATAATTTTAACCAACAGGTCCTAAACAGGTTGTATTTCAATTAAACACTGCTGTGGGAGTGCCACACACTTCTCGCACTGTTTCCTGCCAGTGTTGCAACTCAATCTTCCTGCTGGAAAGCAGTAAATCTACAGGAAACCGTTCAGCATGCGACGTCTCCATTGCAGAGCCAAGGCCGGTCTCGCTTTACTGAAGCCTGCGGCTGCATATGCACCTGTTCAGAAACTGAGTTCCAACTCATCTTTGACTCATAAAGGAAAGGTCCTAACAATTAACACCCTCAATAGCAAAGACTCTACCAACCTGGGCCTGTGGTACAATGCTGGTCTCAGACAGCAAGACTCCACAAGACCCTGGAAGTGTGGAGCACATGCTACACCTTGGCAGCTGCATCTCTGTAAAGCAGGATATTGATGATGAAATTCATAATTTGGCTGAGTGAATCAGTTGACCCAGAACCTGTTGCCTATGGGGTATTTTATACCTGATGAGATATAGAATGGCTTCAGTAGTCATCGTAGAGCATCAGAGACGTACCTTCACAAAATCTTCAACATCTATTGGCATATCTTTTCCCAAGGCAATATCCCTAGCAAGGAGGCCCTAGTAAAGCATCAGTTTAGATGTTAGGTATGCCTGTTGGAATGGATTACTTTCTTACTTTAGTCCAAACACTCTCCACTGGGGGCACCAAGGTAAAGATTCGGCGATGCTTCCTTGACAAAGTCAAAAATATTGAGATATTGGGAACACCCAGAAGCTCTGGGTAAATAATTGGAAGGAACCCACCTAAATCACCCACTCCCCCATCCCTCTCAGCACCTCCAGCACCACATGTGGCAGTCTTTGAGTCCCCATATTGATCTCATGAGTCACCCACAGAACTGATTGTCAAAATCCAAGCCATCCTTGATCCCAAGGGGAGTGCCTAAGAAGAAAAGGCAGAAGACAAACATACATTTTGGAAAAGCTGAGGTTGGTGAAGGTTACAGAAGAGTGCAACATCTGGCAGATTGTTCACAATTATATTTGCTCTGCAAGTAATATATGAGTATTAATACAATGGACCTTTTTGCTTCAGTTGTATTCAGGCATTACAGCAATCTGAATTTTTTTCTTCTGGTGTTTAATAATTTGTCAATATTTTCCAGTCCTTTTCTTATATCAACTTCTTGGTAAACTGCGTTTACAAGGGCACTCTTGATCCTCTGACATTGGATCAAAGATCTCATTATTCACAAAGTGAAAGTATATAGATTATTTGACTATACGAAACCACAATCTTGCCCTGGCCCTAATCAGGATGTCAGTCTATGCCAGGCCTGATAAATACATAATCGGGTAATGTAAGGTAACGTGTAAAATATGACAAGTGCCTTTTTCTCCACAGTACTGTCATCTAGTTTAATGAAGAAGGACAATATTCAGCTTTAATTAAGATAAAAGTGCAATTCAGTACTGAAAGACTCAACTTTTTTTCTATTAAGGTACTTCAGTGCCAAATTTCATGGTGCAGCAGTGCAAGGTGAGAGTATTGAGGCCTGTTCTTTGAACTTACTATCTACTAAACCTTTGCATACAAGGACAATATTGCTGATTTTTGAGAGTGGAACAGTCTGATCATTAGTATCCCCAAAGAGTCTGGGATGTATCCAAATTTTCTTGAGCCCAATTTATAACTGCCCAATGAACTTCAATGTAAATAAAAGCAAAAATACTGCAGATGCTGGAACTCTGATATAAAATCATGCAGGAAACACTCAGCAACTCAGGCAGCATCCACAAAGTTAGAAACAGGATTGGAGCTTCATTTCTGAAACTCCTTTCCAAAGAATTAAAAAAAAACAATCGGGTTTGGAAAAGAGGTGATTAATACCGGCAAGAACAAGTTGGCTCCTCTTCTCTCTCCGTTTATAGAGGCTGGTTTCTCACAGGATGTTAGAATATTGTGTTTTGGTCAATTTCTGAGTATTCAGATCACAATTGCATAAACTACTGCCAAATCCCGTTCATGTAGGTAATTCACTCACGTTCTGGATGCAAAAGTGGTTACAAAACACAGAATAAATGCAACCACACAGGATTTGCAAACTTAATATACACACTTGGCAATCCACCTGAAGCCAAGTGTGCATAAAGCATGCTGAATACATCTTTTGGCCAGCACATTAACATTCCTAATTTATTGCTCATCTTCCTCTCTCAAAAATCAACAATATCATCTTTGTATGTAAAGATTCAATAGATAGTAAGTTCAAAAAGTCAGCACCAGCACAGGCCCCTGAGGTGTATCAGTGTTGATTATCAGCGAGGAGTAGATGTTATTTCTGATTGTACACGGTCTCCCCGGAAGGAAGTCAAGGATCCATTTGTAGAAGGAGGTACAGAGGCCAAAGTTTTGGAACTTGATGATTAGAACTAAGGGTAGGATTGTGTCAAACACTGAGATGAAGTCAATAACAGCCTGATGCTATTGTCCAGGTGATCTAAGGCTTAGTGGAGAGCCAAGAGGATTGCACCAGCTGTAGACCTAATGTGGCGATAGGCAGATTGCAGCAGATCCAGGTCCTTGTCTAAGCAAAAGTTGATTCTGGTTTCTCAAGAAGCTTCCTCATAGGAGATGTGAGTGCCTTTGGATGATAGTCATAGAGGCAGCTCATCCTGCTCTTCCTGGACACTTCTTTCACAACTGAATTTCATTTGTATCCTTTTTGTATTGGAAAGTTCAGATGTCAACTCCAGTGTCCTCATGGAATGCATTGGTTTTCCTCAAGTGCCCCAGTTTCTTCCCACAGTCCAAAGATGTACCAGGTAGGTTAATCAGTCACAGCAAATTGTCCTGTGATTAGGTTCATGTTGATCGGGGTTGTGGGGTTGCTGGGGTGGTGAGGCTCAAATGCCTACTCTGTGCTGTATTGCTAAATAAATAAAGAGTTGGGGAGCATTACTGGGGAAAGCTTGGAACATGGACTGTTCAACATAGCCAATGAAAAGGCAGGCATAGCTGGGGCCCATGCAGTGCCCATGGCTACATCTTGAATATGACCTTTTGGAAACCTGTGGCCTAATTAGAAAGAGCCAGTCATGACTTACTAACTTGACTGACCTTTTTGAAAAGGTGATGAGGATGATTGATGAAGATAGAGCTGTGGATGTTGTCTACATGGATCTTAGCAAGGCATTTGACAAGGTCTTCTGGAAGGCTAATCCAGAAGATTAAGATGCATGGGATCCATGGTGAATTGGTTGCTCTGCACATAGAAGACAGTGGGAAGTGGTTGAAGAAACTTATTCAAGCTGTAGGCCTGAAGTTATTGGTGTTTCACAGCGATCCAAGCGGGGACCTCTGCTGTTTGTGATGTATTTAACAGACCTGGATGAAAATGTAGATGGGTGGATTAGAAAATTTGTGGTGATATGAAGATTGGTGGAGTTGTGGATAGTGCAGAAGACTGGCAAAGAATACAGTGTGATTTAGATCAGTTGCAAATATGGGCAGAGAAATGGCAGATGGAGTTTAACCCGGGTAAATGTGAAGTGTTGCACCTTGGTAGCGCAAATACAAGGACATCGTAGAAGGACAAGACCCTTAACAGTGTTGATGATCAAAGGGATCTTGGGATCCAAGATTATAGCTCCCTGAAATCTGTGGGCTGATAGGGAGCTTGAGAAGTCAGTTGGTATGCTTGCCGTTACCAGTTGAGACATTTAGTTTAAAAGTCAGGAAGTTATGGTACAGCTTTATAAAACTCTCATTAGGCCACATCTAGAGTATTGCATATATTTCTAGTCACCTCACTATAGGAAGGATGTCAAGGCTTCAGGGAGGGTGCAGAAGAGGTTTACAGGATGTTGAATTGATTAGAGGACATGTGCTATAATGAGAGGTTGGACAAACTTGGGTTGTGTTATCTGGAGTGGCAGAGGCTGAGGGGAGATCTGATAGAGGGTTATAAGATTATGAGAGGCATAGAGAGAGTAGACAGGGAGTATCTCTTTCCTAGGGTTGAAATGTCTAATACCAGAGGGCATGCATTTAAGGTGAAAGGGGTAACTTGAAAAGAGATCTGAGGAACAAGATTTTTTAGACAGAGAATGGTGGGCACTAAGAATGTACTGCATGTGGTAGTGGTAGAGGCAGATATATTAGGGACTTCTAAGAGACAATTAAATAGGCACAAGAATAATTGGTTTGGCAAAACATTGTGTGCGGAAGAGTCTGATGCTGTACTGTTCTATGCTCTACTGTAGGTCAAAGGGACTGATCCTGTTCCTGTACTATTCTATTGTGGACCAAAGGGACATTTTCTATTCTAACGTGGGTTGAAGAGTCAGTTTCTGTTTTTGTACTGTTCTAGGTTTTATTTTGGGCCGAATGGTTTGTTCCTGTACTGTTCTACATTCTTTGGTGGGTCGAAGGGTTTGTTCCTGTTACTGTACTGTTCTCTGTTCTAATGCGGGTCCAATGGTCGGCTCCTGTTCCTCTGCTGTTCATTGTTCAATTGCAAACCAAAGGGTTTGTTCCTGTATAGTTCTGTGTGCTACTGTGCACTGAAGGGTCTGTTCCTGTATAGTTCTGTGAGCTACTGTGCACTGAAGGGTCTGTTCCTGTATAGTTCTGTGAGCTACTGTGCACTGAAGGGTCTGTTCCTGTGTAGTTATGTGCGTAACTGTGCACAGAAGGGCCTGTTCCTGTATAGTTCTGCGTGCTACTATGCACTGAAGTGTCTGTCCCTGACTAGTTCTGCGTGCTACTATGCACTGAAGGGTCTGTTCCTGTATAGTTCTGTGTTCTTCTGTGCACTGAAGGGTCTGTTCCTGTATAGTTCTGTGTGCTACTGTGCACTGAAGGGTCTATTCCTGTATAGTCCTGTGTTCTTCTGTGCACTGAAGGGTCTGTTCCTGTATAGTTCTGTGTGCTACTGTGCACTGAAGAGTCTATTCCTGTATAGTTCTGTGTTCTTCTGTGCACTGAAGGGTCTGTTCCAGTATAGTTCTGCGTGCTGCTGTGCACTGAAGGGTCTGTTCCTGTATAGTTCTGTGAGCTACTGTGCACTGAAGGGTCTGTTCCTGTATAGTTCTGTGTGCTACTGCGGAATGAAGGGCCTGTTCCTGTATAGTTCTGTGAGCTACAGTGCACTGAAGGGTCCGTTCCTGTATAGTTCTGTGTGCTACTGCGGAATGAAGGGCCTGTTCCTGTATAGTTCTGCGCGCTACTATGCACTGAAGTGTCTGTCCCTGACTAGTTCTGTGTGCTACTGTGCACTGAAGGGTCCGTTCCTGTATAGTTCTGTGTGCTACTGCGGAATGAAGGGCCTGTTCCTGTATAGTTCTGCGTGCTACTATGCACTGAAGTGTCTGTCCCTGACTAGTTCTGTGTTCTTCTGTGCACTGAAGGGTCTGTTCCTGTGTAGTTCTACGTGCTACTGTACACTGAAGGCTCTGTTCCTGTATAGTTCTGTGTTCTTCTGTGCACTGAAGGGTCTGTTTCTGTACAGTTCTGTGTGCTACTGTGCACTGAAGGGTCTGTTCCTGTGTAGTTATGTGTGCTACAGTGCACTGAAGGCTCTGTTCCTGTATAGTTCTGTGTGCTACTGTGCACTGACGGGTCTGTTCCTGTGTAGTTATGTGCGTAACTGTGCACAGAAGGGCCTGTTCCTGTATAGTTCTGTGTTCTTCTGTGCACTGAAGGGTCTGTTTCTGTACAGTTCTGTGTGCTACTGTGCACTGAAGGGTCTGTTCCTGTGTAGTTATGTGTGCTACAGTGCACTGAAGGCTCTGTTCCTGTATAGTTCTGTGTGCTACTGTGCACTGACGGGTCTGTTCCTGTGTAGTTATGTGCGTAACTGTGCACAGAAGGGTCGGTACCTGTATTGTTCTGTGTTTTACCATGCACTGAAGGGTTTGTTCCTGTATAGCTCTGTGTGCTAATATGCACTGAAGGGTCTGTTCCTCTATAGTTCTAGGTTGTACTGTGCACTGAAGGCTCTGTTCCTGTATAGATCGGTGTGCTACTGTGCACTGAAGGGTCTTTTCCTGTATAGGTCTGTGTGCTACTGTGCACTGAAGGGTCTGTTTCTGTATAGTTCTAAGTGCTACTCTGCACTGAAGGGTCTGTTCCTGTATAGTTCTGTGTGCTACTGTGCACTGAGGCTCTGTTCCTGTATAGTTCTGTGTGCTACTGTGCACTGAAGTGTCTGTCCCTGACTAGTTCTGTGTTCTTCTGTGCACTGAAGGGTCTGTTCCTGTGTAGTTCTACGTGCTACTGTGCACTGAAGGCTCTGTTCCTGTATAGTTCTGTGTGCTACTGTGCACTGAAGGGTCTGTTTCTGTATAGTTCTAAGTGCTACTCTGCACTGAAGGGTCTGTTTCTGTATAGTTCTACGTGCTACTGTGCACTGAAGGGTCTGTTCCTGTATAGTTCTACGTGCTACTGTGCACTGAAGGGTCTGTTCCTGTATAGTTCTGTGTCCTTCTGTGCACTGAAGGGTCTGTTCCTGTACAGTTCTGTGTGCTACTGTGCACTGAATGGTCTGTTCCTGTATCGTTCTGTGTTCTACTGTGCACTGAATGGTCTTTTCCTGTATAGTTCTACATGCTACTGTGCACTGAAAGATCTGTTCCTGTATAGTTCTACGTGCTACTGTGCACTGAAGGGTCTGTTCCTGTACAGTTCAGTGTGCTACTGTGCACTGTAGGGTCTGTTCCTGTATATTTCTGTGTGCTACTGTGCACTGAAGGGTCTGTTCCAGTATAGTTCTGTGTGCTACTGTGCACTGAAGGGTCTGTTCCTGTACAGTTCTGCGTGCTACTGTGCACTGATGGGTCTGTTCCTGTATAGTTCTAGGTTCTACTGTGCACAGAAGGGTCTGTTCCTGTATAGTTCTACTTGCTACTGTGCACTGAAGGCTCTGTTCCTGTATAGTTCTGTGTGCTACTGTGCACTGAAGGGTCTGTTCCTGTATAGTTCTGTGAGCTACTGTGCACTGAAACGTCTGTTTCTGTATAGTTCTACGTGCTACTGTGCACTGAAGTGTCTGTCCCTGACTAGTTCTGCGTGCTACTGTGCACTGAAGGGTCTATTCCTGTATAGTTCTGTGTTCTTCTGTGCACTGAAGGGTCTGTTCCTGTACAGTTCTGTGTGCTACTGTGCACTGAATGGTCTGTTCCTGTATCGTTCTGTGTTCTACTGTGCACTGAATGGTCTTTTCCTGTATAGTTCTACATGCTACTGTGCACTGAAAGATCTGTTCCTGTATAGTTCTACGTGCTACTGTGCACTGAAGGGTCTGTTCCTGTACAGTTCAGTGTGCTACTGTGCACTGTAGGGTCTGTTCCTGTATATTTCTGTGTGCTACTGTGCACTGAAGGGTCTGTTCCTGTGTAGTTATGTGCGTAACTGTGCACAGAAGGGCCTGTTCCTGTATAGTTCTGTGTTCTTCTGTGCACTGAAGGGTCTGTTTCTGTACAGTTCTGTGTGCTACTGTGCACTGAAGGGTCTGTTCCTGTGTAGTTATGTGTGCTACAGTGCACTGAAGGCTCTGTTCCTGTATAGTTCTGTGTGCTACTGTGCACTGACGGGTCTGTTCCTGTGTAGTTATGTGCGTAACTGTGCACAGAAGGGCCTGTTCCTGTATAGTTCTGTGTTCTTCTGTGCACTGAAGGGTCTGTTTCTGTACAGTTCTGTGTGCTACTGTGCACTGAAGGGTCGGTACCTGTATTGTTCTGTGTTTTACCATGCACTGAAGGGTTTGTTCCTGTATAGCTCTGTGTGCTAATATGCACTGAAGGGTCTGTTCCTCTATAGTTCTAGGTTGTACTGTGCACTGAAGGCTCTGTTCCTGTATAGATCGGTGTGCTACTGTGCACTGAAGGGTCTTTTCCTGTATAGGTCTGTGTGCTACTGTGCACTGAAGGGTCTGTTCCTGTATAGTTCTGTGAGCTACTGTGCACTGAAGGGTCTGTTCCTGTATAGTTCTGTGAGCTACTGTGCACTGAAGGGTCTGTTCCTGTATAGTTCTGTGAGCTACTGTGCACTGAAGGGTCTGTTCCTGTATAGTTCTGTGAGCTACTGTGCACTGAAGGGTCTGTTCCTGTACAGTTCTACGTGCTACTGTGCACTGAAGGCTCTGTTCCTGTATAGTTCTACGTGCTACTTTGCACTGAAGGCTCTGTTCCTGTATAGTTCTGTGTGCTACTGTGCACTGAAGGGTCTGTTCCTGTGTAGTTATGTGCGTAACTGTGCACAGAAGGGCCTGTTCCTGTATAGTTCTGCGTGCTACTATGCACTGAAGTGTCTGTCCCTGACTAGTTCTGCGTGCTACTATGCACTGAAGGGTCTGTTCCTGTATAGTTCTGTGAGCTACAGTGCACTGAAGGGTCCGTTCCTGTATAGTTCTGTGTGCTACTGCGGAATGAAGGGCCTGTTCCTGTATAGTTCTGTGAGCTACAGTGCACTGAAGGGTCCGTTCCTGTATAGTTCTGTGTGCTACTGCGGAATGAAGGGCCTGTTCCTGTATAGTTCTGCGCGCTACTATGCACTGAAGTGTCTGTCCCTGACTAGTTCTGTGTGCTACTGTGCACTGAAGGGTCCGTTCCTGTATAGTTCTGTGTGCTACTGCGGAATGAAGGGCCTGTTCCTGTATAGTTCTGCGTGCTACTATGCACTGAAGTGTCTGTCCCTGACTAGTTCTGTGTTCTTCTGTGCACTGAAGGGTCTGTTCCTGTGTAGTTATGTGTGCTACAGTGCACTGAAGGCTCTGTTCCTGTATAGTTCTGTGTGCTACTGTGCACTGACGGGTCTGTTCCTGTGTAGTTATGTGCGTAACTGTGCACAGAAGGGCCTGTTCCTGTATAGTTCTGTGTTCTTCTGTGCACTGAAGGGTCTGTTTCTGTACAGTTCTGTGTGCTACTGTGCACTGAAGGGTCGGTACCTGTATTTTTCTGTGTTTTACCATGCACTGAAGGGTTTGTTCCTGTATAGCTCTGTGTGCTAATATGCACTGAAGGGTCTGTTCCTCTATAGTTCTAGGTTGTACTGTGCACTGAAGGCTCTGTTCCTGTATAGATCGGTGTGCTACTGTGCACTGAAGGGTCTGTTTCTGTATAGTTCTAAGTGCTACTCTGCACTGAAGGGTCTGTTCCTGTATAGTTCTGTGTGCTACTGTGCACTGAGGCTCTGTTCCTGTATAGTTCTGTGTGCTACTGTGCACTGAAGTGTCTGTCCCTGACTAGTTCTGTGTTCTTCTGTGCACTGAAGGGTCTGTTCCTGTGTAGTTCTACGTGCTACTGTGCACTGAAGGCTCTGTTCCTGTATAGTTCTGTGTGCTACTGTGCACTGAAGGGTCTGTTCCTGTATAGTTCTACGTGCTACTGCGCACTGAAGGGTCTGTTCCTGTACAGTTCTGTGTGCTACTGTGCACTGAAGGGTCTGTTCCTGTATAGTTCTACGTGCTACTGTGCACTGAAGGGTCTGTTCCTGTACAGTTCTGTGTGCTACTGTGCACTGAATGGTCTGTTCCTGTATCGTTCTGTGTTCTACTGTGCACTGAATGGTCTGTTCCTGTACAGTTCTGTGTGCTACTGTGCACTGAATGGTCTGTTCCTGTATCGTTCTGTGTTCTACTGTGCACTGAATGGTCTTTTCCTGTATAGTTCTACATGCTACTGTGCACTGAAAGATCTGTTCCTGTATAGTTCTACGTGCTACTGTGCACTGAAGGGTCTGTTCCTGTACAGTTCAGTGTGCTACTGTGCACTGTAGGGTCTGTTCCTGTATATTTCTGTGTGCTACTGTGCACTGAAGGGTCTGTTCCAGTATAGTTCTGTGTGCTACTGTGCACTGAAGGGTCTGTTCCTGTACAGTTCTGCGTGCTACTGTGCACTGATGGGTCTGTTCCTGTATAGTTCTAGGTTCTACTGTGCACAGAAGGGTCTGTTCCTGTATAGTTCTACGTGCTACTGTGCACTGAAGGCTCTGTTCCTGTATAGTTCTGTGTGCTACTGTGCACTGAAGTGTCTGTTCCTGTATAGTTCTGTGAGCTACTGTGCACTGAAACGTCTGTTTCTGTATAGTTCTACGTGCTACTGTGCACTGAAGTGTCTGTCCCTGACTAGTTCTGCGTGCTACTGTGCACTGAAGGGTCTATTCCTGTATAGTTCTGTGTTCTTCTGTGCACTGAAGGGTCTGTTCCTGTACAGTTCTGTGTGCTACTGTGCACTGAATGGTCTGTTCCTGTATCGTTCTGTGTTCTACTGTGCACTGAATGGTCTTTTCCTGTATAGTTCTACATGCTACTGTGCACTGAAAGATCTGTTCCTGTATAGTTCTACGTGCTACTGTGCACTGAAGGGTCTGTTCCTGTACAGTTCAGTGTGCTACTGTGCACTGTAGGGTCTGTTCCTGTATATTTCTGTGTGCTACTGTGCACTGAAGGGTCTGTTCCAGTATAGTTCTGTGTGCTACTGTGCACTGAAGGGTCTGTTCCTGTACAGTTCTGCGTGCTACTGTGCACTGATGGGTCTGTTCCTGTATAGTTCTAGGTTCTACTGTGCACAGAAGGGTCTGTTCCTGTATAGTTCTACGTGCTACTGTGCACTGAAGGCTCTGTTCCTGTATAGTTCTGTGTGCTACTGTGCACTGAAGGGTCTGTTCCTGTATAGTTCTGTGTGCTACAGTGCACTGAAACGTCTGTTTCTGTATAGTTCTACGTGCTACTGTGCACTGAAGGCTCTGTTCCTGTATAGTTCTGTGTGCTACTGTGCACTGAAGGGTCTGTTCCTGTGTAGTTATGTGCGTAACTGTGCACAGAAGGGCCTGTTCCTGTATAGTTCTGCGTGCTACTATGCACTGAAGTGTCTGTCCCTGACTAGTTCTGCGTGCTACTGTGCACTGAAGGGTCTATTCCTGTATAGTTCTGCGTGCTACTGTGCACTGAAGGGTCTATTCCTGTATAGTTCTGTGTTCTTCTGTGCACTGAAGGGTCTGTTCCTGTACAGTTCTGTGTGCTACTGTGCACTGAAGTGTCTGTTCCTGTACAGTTCTGCGTGCTACTATGCACTGAAGTGTCTGTCCCTGACTAGTTCTGCGTGCTACTGTGCACTGAAGGGTCTATTCCTGTATAGTTCTGTGTTCTTCTGTGCACTGATGGGTCTGTTCCTGTACAGTTCTGTGTGCTACTGTGCACTGAATGGTCTGTTCCTGTATCGTTCTGTGTTCTACTGTGCACTGAATGGTCTTTTCCTGTATAGTTCTGCGTGCTACTGTGCACTGAAGGGTCTATTCCTGTATAGTTCTGTGTTCTTCTGTGCACTGATGGGTCTGTTCCTGTATCGTTCTGTGTTCTTCTGTGCACTGAAGGGTCTGTTCCTGTATAGTTCTGTGTGCTACTGTGCTCTGAAGGGTCTGTTCATGTATTGTTCTATGTGCTACAGTGCACTGAAGGCTCTGTTCCTGTATAGTTCTGTGTGCTACTGTGTACTGAAGGGTCTGCTCCTGTATTGATCTGTGTGCTACTGTGCACTGAAGGGTCTGTTCCTGTATAGTTCTGCGTGCTACTGTGCACTGAAGTGTCTGTTCCAGTATAGTTCTGTGTGCTACTGTGCACTGAAACGTCTGTTCCTGTACAGTTCTGCGTGCTACTGTGCACTGAAGGCTCTGTTCCTGTATAGATCTGTGTGCTACTGTGCACTGAAGGGTCTGTTCCTGTATAGTTCTGTGTGCTACTGTGCACTGAAGGCTCTGTTCCTGTATAGTTCTGTGTGCTACAGTGCACTGAAACGTCTGTTTCTGTATAGTTCTACGTGCTACTGTGCACTGAAGGCTCTGTTCCTGTATAGTTCTGTGTGCTACAGTGCACTGAAACGTCTGTTTCTGTATAGTTCTACGTGCTACTGTGCACTGAAGTGTCTGTCCCTGACTAGTTCTGCGTGCTACTGTGCACTGAAGGGTCTATTCCTGTATAGTTCTGTGTTCTTCTGTGCACTGAAGGGTCTGTTCCTGTACAGTTCTGTGTGCTACTGTGCACTGAATGGTCTGTTCCTGTATCGTTCTGTGTTCTACTGTGCACTGAATGGTCTTTTCCTGTATAGTTCTACATGCTACTGTGCACTGAAAGATCTGTTCCTGTATAGTTCTACGTGCTACTGTGCACTGAAGGGTCTGTTCCTGTACAGTTCAGTGTGCTACTGTGCACTGTAGGGTCTGTTCCTGTATATTTCTGTGTGCTACTGTGCACTGAAGGGTCTGTTCCAGTATAGTTCTGTGTGCTACTGTGCACTGAAGGGTCTGTTCCTGTACAGTTCTGCGTGCTACTGTGCACTGATGGGTCTGTTCCTGTATAGTTCTAGGTTCTACTGTGCACAGAAGGGTCTGTTCCTGTATAGTTCTACGTGCTACTGTGCACTGAAGGCTCTGTTCCTGTATAGTTCTGTGAGCTACTGTGCACTGAAGGCTCTGTTCCTGTATAGTTCTGTGTGCTACTGTGCACTGAAGGGTCTGTTCCTGTATAGTTCTGTGTGCTACAGTGCACTGAAACGTCTGTTTCTGTATAGTTCTACGTGCTATTGTGCACTGAAGGCTCTGTTCCTGTATAGTTCTGTGTGCTACTGTGCACTGAAGGGTCTGTTCCTGTATAGTTCTGTGTGCTACTGTGCACTGAAGGGTCTGTTCCTGTATAGTTCTGTGTGCTACAGTGCACTGAAACGTCTGTTTCTGTATAGTTCTACGTGCTACTGTGCACTGAAGGCTCTGTTCCTGTATAGTTCTGTGTGCTACTGTGCACTGAAGGGTCTGTTCCTGTGTAGTTATGTGCGTAACTGTGCACAGAAGGGCCTGTTCCTGTATAGTTCTGCGTGCTACTATGCACTGAAGTGTCTGTCCCTGACTAGTTCTGCGTGCTACTGTGCACTGAAGGGTCTATTCCTGTATAGTTCTGCGTGCTACTGTGCACTGAAGGGTCTATTCCTGTATAGTTCTGTGTTCTTCTGTGCACTGAAGGGTCTGTTCCTGTACAGTTCTGTGTGCTACTGTGCACTGAAGTGTCTGTTCCTGTACAGTTCTGCGTGCTACTATGCACTGAAGTGTCTGTCCCTGACTAGTTCTGCGTGCTACTGTGCACTGAAGGGTCTATTCCTGTATAGTTCTGTGTTCTTCTGTGCACTGATGGGTCTGTTCCTGTATCGTTCTGTGTTCTACTGTGCACTGAATGGTCTTTTCCTGTATAGTTCTGCGTGCTACTGTGCACTGAAGGGTCTATTCCTGTATAGTTCTGTGTTCTTCTGTGCACTGATGGGTCTGTTCCTGTATCGTTCTGTGTTCTTCTGTGCACTGAAGGGTCTGTTCCTGTATAGTTCTACGTGCTACTGTGCACTGACGGGTCTGTTCCTGTATAGTTCTGTTTACTACTGTGCACTGATGGGTCTGTTCCTGTTCTGCAGTGTTCTGTGTTCTGCTGTGGGCAGATAGGTTTTTTCCTGTTAATGTACATTTTTAAATTCTACTATGGTCCGAAGGGTCTGTTCCTGCTCCTGTACTGTTCTATGTTCTTTTGTGGGCCAACAGGACTGTCCCAGTTTCTGTAATATTCTGGGTTTCATTGTGGGCTGAAATGTCCGTTCCTGTACTGTATTGTTCATTGTTCTATTGCAGACTGAATTGTCTGTTCCTGTACTGTTCTCTGTTCTATTGTGGGCCGAATGGTCTGTTTCTGTTTCTGTACTGATCTCTGTTCTATTGTGGGCCGAATGGTCTGTTCCTGTTTCTGTACTGATCTCTGTTCTATTTTGGGCCGAATGGTCTGTTCCTGTTTCTGTGCTGATCTCCGTTCTATTGTGGGCCGAATGGTCTGTTCCCTTTTCAACATTCTATGTTCTGGAAGTGACACTGATCAAGTTGCTCCTCAATTGGTTTCAATATGTTCAGTCGGTGCATTTAATGTCTGAGAAATGTATACAACGTACATCTTGAAACTATTTTTCTTCACAAATTTCCATGAAAACAGACGAGTGCCTCAAAGACAGGATGACAATTAAACATTAGAGCTCCGTAGCACCCCCAGCTCCCCCCCACACACAAACAGCAGCAAGATAATGTGCCCCCCTGCCCTGCCCCGCCAGCAAAAAAGCATCAGCGCTCTCCACCGAGCACTCAAGTGTGCAACAAAGCATCAATAAAGACACAGGCTGGCAGTACCCCAAAGACTACTCGTTCACCCGGTAATTCGACATACCACAGGCTCTCTGTCTCTCTCCCTAATAAGGAAAGAAGAGTTGCCGCCATTTCAAAATGCAAACCAGTTCAGATCTGTTCAAATCCAATCCTCATTGTGTGCTGAGTTGGTTCGTTTCAGAATCAGAATGAGGTTTATTCTCACTATCATATATTACGAAATGAGTTGTATGCAGCAGCAGTGCTGTAGAATACACAAAGAGTATTGTAATGTAGAATAAGGAACAAAATATAAATTAAAATTTTAACTCAATAAGTAGTGCAAATAGAGAATAAATGTAGTGAGAATGTGAACAATGGTTCATTGTCCATTCAGAAATCTGATGGCAGAGGGGAAGAAGCTGTTCCAAAAAAACTGAGTGCGAGGCTTCGGGCTCCTGGACCTCTTCCCTGCTGGTAGCAACGAGAAGAGAACTTCTGGGCTATGTGGGTCTTTAACGCTGGATGCTGTCTTTTTGAGTCATTGCCTTTTGAAGATATCCTCGATGCTAGGGGAGGCTCGAACAAATTACTAAAGCCAAGCCAAAGAGAGCTCAGCAAGATGAGGGAGTGAGGTAGGGGGTATTGAAAGAATGTTTTGTGCTCTGTAATGCATTTCCAATACAACCATGTATGAGATTGAAATGTTATTTTCCCACTTGAAGTACAATCTCTTTGTACTCCACAGAGTGAAATTGCATCTAAGTTGTCTCTATTTAATCATTGAAATTATATCAAAGGATAAATGCAAAATACTGGACATAAAAAAAGAGTGGCACAGTGTGAGGGAGTGGGGGAGGGCATATCAACGGTGGGTTGTATGGTTTTGCAGTTCATTTAGTAGATCGTACATGGTGTGACGATGGTGGTTGAGGTGACAATCAAACTGACGGCTTTGCCCAGGATAGCACTGAGCTCCTTGTGGGGCACCATTGCTGAGCAGGGGCCGGGAAAATCCAGGTGAGCTTTGAAAGTGTGGGATTTAGGAATAAGAGAGGAATGATAGGTAATACTGTAGGCTTCCCAACGGTCAGCAGGAATAAGAAGAGCAGATATGTAAGCAAACCGCAACAGCACCAGGGCTGTAGTGGTGGAAGATTTCAGCCTTCCCAACATTGACTGAGGTTGTGGCAGAGGCTTTAGTGAGGCAGGATTACAAAATGTATCCAAAAAAAACTTCTGGTGAAAAAAGATTTGTAAAGGCAAGGCAGTCTATATTGCCTATGGGCTTTAATAAAGCATTTGACAATGTCCTGCATGGTAGGCCAGCCCAGAAGGTTAACACACATAGGATCTAAGTTGAGTCAGGTAACTGGATCCAACATCGACTTGATAATAGCAGGTGGAAGAACGTTTTTCTGAATGCAAGCTGTGACAGGTTGTGTATGCTGAAACAGCCATTGCTTATGGTGTATGAGTGTAGGGAGATCTAACTAAGTCTGCAAATGGCAAATGGTGGTGCCGTGGAAGGTCCTTAGAACCTTATTCTAGGTAAGGGGCTCAAAATTGCTCACAGTACTCCAAGTGAGGACTCACTTGTGCTTTATAAATTCTCGACATTACATCCTTGACTAGAATATGAAAACAAGGATGCAATGCTGAGGCTTTATAAGGCACTAGTGAGGCCTAACTTGCAATATTGTGAGCAGTTTTGGGTCCCTCATCTTTGAAAGGATGTACTGAAGCTGGAGAGGGTTCAACGGAGGTTCACAAAAATGATTCCAGGATTGAACAGTTTGTCATATGAAGAGCATTTGATGGCTCTGGGCCTATGTTCTCTAGAGTACAGAAGAATGAGGGGTGACTTCATTGAAACCTATCAAACGGTGAAGGGCCTTGATAGAGTGGATGTGGAGAGGATGTTTCCTATGGTGGAGGAGTCTAAGACCAGAGGACACAGAATAAAGGGGTGATCCTTTTAGAACAGAGATGAGGAGAATTTATTTATCAAGAGAATAGAGAACCTGCAGAATTTTTCTTTGCCACAGGCTGTTGTGGAGGCCAAGATTTTATGTATATTTAAGGAAGTGGTTGATAGATTCTTGATTGGTCAGGGCATGAAGGGATACAGGGAGAAGGCAGCAGACTAGGGCTGAGAGGGAAAATGGATCAGCCTTGATGAAATAGGAGAGCAGTCCTGATGGGCCAAATGGCCTAATCATGCTCCTATATCTTATGGTCTTATGGCTGTCAAATCTTACAACAGCATATACATCAAAAGATAGGTTGGGTGGAATATTGGCAGTTGGAAATTAATCCTAGCAAGTGTAAGATGATGCATTTAGGGAAGACAAGCTGGGTTCAGACGTGAACGGGAAATGGTAGGGGGCTGCGGAATGTTGATGAACAGAGAGACCTTGTGGCTCAGGTACATAGTCCCCTAAAAGGAGGGACACAAGTAGATAGGGTACTGAAGAAGGCTTATGGCATGCTTGCTCTCACAACAGGCTATAGAATGTAGTATCTAGGACAAAAGCTTGCAACCTTGTAAAACTGGTTGGACTACACATTGAAATATTGCGTTATTTTGTGGTTGACATGGTACAGGAAAGAATGCGATCACACAGGAGATAGCACAAAGGAGATTCACCAAGTCCTGGCAACTTTAGTTCCAGGTGGAGAGTAGATAGGCCTGCAGTGTCTTCCCTGGATTGAAGGAGACTAAGCAGTGACCCCTCTGAAGCATATGAAATTATAAAAAGCGCAGATGGATAGTTAGAATCTTGTTCCATGCTGGGAATATCAAACAGAAAAGGACATAGCTTTAAGGCAAGAGGAAGGAGTTTTAAAGGGATTTGAGGGGAAAGTTATTTCTATACACAGAGTGCTTGATAAATTGACTAGCAGGATGGAGATACGTCTCTACCAAAGGAGGTTTAAGGTGCTCTTTCCCTCAGCTAGCCTACAAGTCACCCTTGGGCAAGGTGTAGCACCTGTTTATCCCCCTGATGAGGGTCATATGAAGCCATGGGAGCAGGTGGTGGACGGTTGTATGAGCATCTAGTACGTATCGTCAGTTCTGATAATGTGACCCCTGACGCCAGGCAGACAATCCCTGAAGGGTATTGATAATGGCTGGGGTAAGCCCTCTTGTAAAGGTACTGCCCAGGGAAGGCAAACCACTTCAGTAGAAAACTTTGGGACCATGATTGCCCTCGTCATATGGCATGGCAGCTAATGATGATGCTGATGCTCGATTACTGGAAGTTGCCATCAGAGGAAGTCGTGGAATCAGATACATTCAGTACACTTAAGGATCATTTAGACATTTAAATAGGCAAGCCATGGGTGGATGGGAGGGAGGGCGAAAAGATCAGCATGTTTGTGATGGGCTAAAAGGCCCACCTTTGTGCTGTGTAACCCTCTGGCACTGTGCCCAGACTCACAGCTTGTTGGGATCAAATTTCTGATCTCTAATGTTTAAATCTTGGATCTTTAGACATTAAATTTCCACAAATCAGAATCAGGTTTAATATCACTGGCATATGTCATGAAATTTGTCATTGTGCGGCAGTGCATTGCATCCATAATAATAAAAGCTGTGAAATGCAGTAAGTACATATATAACAAAAAGTTAAATTAAATAAGGAGTGCAAAAAAAGTGGTGAGGTAGTGTTCACGGGTTCAGTGTCCGTTCAGAAATCTGATGGTGGAGGGGAAGAAGCTGTCCCTGAAACGTTGAGTGTGTGTCTTCAGGCTCCTGTACCTTCTCCCTGGTGGCAGCAATGAGCAGAGGGTGATAGGGGTCCTTACTGATGGATGCTGTGATTTTGAGGCATCACTTCTTAAAGATGTCCTGGATGCTGGATAGGCTGGTGCCCATGATGGAGCTGGCTGAGTTTACAACTTCCTGCAGCTCTTTCCAGTCCTGTGTAGTGTCCCCACCCCCCACCCCGCCATACCAGACGGTGATGCAGCCAGTTAGAATGCTCTCCACAGTAAGTCTGCAGAAATTTGTGAGTGCCTTTGGTGACAGACAAATTTTTCTCAAACTCCTAATGAAATGTAGCCGCTTTGTGTTACTTTGTGTTTCCACTAAGTAAGTTAAGTCATGAATTCATCATCATCATCATTAATGATCACTCATGGTTGAGTTTGATTCTCCTCCTGGTGGTTGATCTGGTCACCTGTGGGTCTTGAGATGACTGCAGAGGCCGATCTGTGATCCACAAGTCCTATTGCAGTGTTGGCAAGGGGTGGGTCATTGAGGTGGTGGAGGATGTAACTGGTTGGGTTTCAGCAGCACGGTGGAGGTATACTTCAAGCTGTGCAGTCCCCTCATGGACCGTTCTTCTCCAGCTTTCCCTATCCTGTACTAATTCCTCTCACCAATTGAGGTTGATGTGGCACTTCCTCAGGCATGTCTTGATGTTGTCCTTGAATTGATTTCTCTGTCCTCCAGGAGTGCTCTTTGCATCCTTGAGTTGACTGAACAGGAGCTGTCTAGGGAGGAGTCAGGCATACGGATGATGTGGCCCACCCATTGCAACTGGCGTTGAGTCACGGTTATGGCTATGGAGCCTTTGTCAGTTTCCTCCAGAATGTTGGAGTTAGTATGCCTGTTCTTCCATGCTAGCACTCAGTATCTTTTGGAAGCATCTTTGATAGTAAGTTTCTAGGGATTTTATGTTCCTACTCTATGTCGTCCATATCTCTGCTTCATATAGCAAGGAGGGGAGGACTATAGCTTTATAGACTAGAGTGCTAGTCTTATTATCCCAATCTTCAAAAACCCTCTTTCTCAGCCTGGTAAAAGCTCCACTCACAGACCCTATTCTGCAAATTATTTCGAGGACAATGTTGGCTCTTGAAGTGTCAGGGTCCGGTCTGGTCCGGCATCCACGTTCCGGGTCTCGATCCGGTCCGAGTGCTCCGGACTCCGGGTCTTGCAGCTGTCCCTCCTGGCCCCTTTGAGCCTGTTAAGATCAGCCTGGATTAAGGAGGCACACCTGTGGCCAATTCAGCTGCAGGTCTTTATAAGGGGCTGTGGGCTGGAGACCAGGTGGATGGTCATTTTGTTCTGTACATGCCCTATCTGGTTGGTTTTGTTCCCATGCTTCTCTCCTGTGTGCTGGTCCTGCCGTTCTGCCTTATTCTCCTTGCTTGTGCTGCCATGCCCAATTTACCAATGTACCTGGTGGATCACTGTAGTTTTGCTGCTTACCCTGGACCCAGTTTCCTACCACTGCCTCTGTTGGATGGGTCCGGCCAGACTGCTGCTGCCTGGCGAGGGTTCTGCCCCCTCCTACTCGTTGCCTCTGTTGGGTGGGTCTGGCCGGACTGCCACTGCCCGGCGGGGGTTCTGCCCCTTCCATCTATTGCTCCCTAAGGGTTGTGACCCGCACCTGCCCAGGTGTCTACGACTGGCCCAGGCTTCCATGTTTTCTGCCTGGGAGGCGGCCCTGCCCTGGGATCCATGTGGCCCGCCCTAGAGACTCCTACCCTTTCCTCCCCTCATTTCCTATGGATTGTGCCCCCGCACCTGCCCAGGTATCCGCGACTGGCCCAGGCTTCTGTGTTCCCGCCTGGGAGGCAGCCCTGCCCGGGATCCCTGTGGCCCGCCGTGAGGAATCTGCCTGCCTGCCCGCCCCGAACCGTGGGATCCTCCTGCCTGCCTTGTCTGAACTCTGGGATCCTCCTGCCTGCCTGCTCCATCTGAACTGTGGGTTCCTCCTGCCTGCCTGCCCCGTCTGAACTGTGGGTTCCTCCTGCCTGCCTGCCCCATCTGAACTCTGGGATCCTCCTGCCTGCCTGCCCCGTCTGAACTCTGGGATCCTCCTGCCTGCCTGCCCCGTCTGAACTCTGGGATCCTCCTGCCTGCCTGCCTGCCCCGTCTGAACGCTGGGATCCTCCTGCCTGCCTGCCCCGTCTGAACTCTGGGTTCCTCCTGCCTGCCCCGTCTGAACTCTGGGTTCCTCCTGCCTGCCTGCCCCGTCTGAACTCTGGGTTCCTCCTGCCTGCCTGCCTTGTCTGAACTCTGGGATCCTCCTGCCTGCCTGCCCCGTCTGAACTCTGGGATCCTCCTGCCTGCCTGCCTTGTCTGAACTCTGGGATCCTCCTGCCTGCCTGCCCCGTCTGAACTCTGGGTTCCTCCTGCCTGCCCCGTCTGAACTCTGGGTTCCTCCTGCCTGCCTGCCCCGTCTGAACTCTGGGTTCCTCCTGCCTGCCTGCCTTGTCTGAACTCTGGGATCCTCCTGCCTGCCTGCCCCGTCTGAACTCTGGGATCCTCCTGCCTGCCTGCCCCGTCTGAACTCTGGGATCCTCCTGCCTGCCTGCCTTGTCTGAACTCTGGGATCCTCCTGCCTGCCTGCCCCGTCTGAGCTCTTGGATCCAGCCCTGCCTGCATTAACCCTTAAATGCCATGGCATCCCCATCCTGTCCTCCCCCTAGTACTTCAGTGTCTGCGTCCTGCGTTTGGGTCCATCCGGCCCCGTTCCTAACATGAAGAAAGAAGGCTGCCAAGATATGGGAAGTGATCAGTGTTCTCAGAGGGATGTTGTCAACTTTGATGGTTGGAGGTTTAAGAACTTGATCTGGAGCAGGTTGTTGCAGGACTTGGGTTTTCTCGATTTTTTTAGATCAAGTCCCAGGAGCTTCTATGCTTTGACAAAAGCATCCATTATGAACTGCAGATCCTCCACAGAGTGAGCTACAATGACGTTGTTGTCTGCATTTTCGAGCTCCATGATGGAAGTAGTCGACACCTTGCTCCTTGCCGTGAACCTGTTAGGGTTAAAGAGCCCCCTAACAGTCCTATAGAGGATCTGGACTCTTTGTGGGAGGTCGTGGCCTGTGGGATGAACCATGGTTGCAAATGAAAATAGCAAATGAGGTTGGGGAATCATGATATATCACAATTAACTTTCATAAAAGTTGCAAACAGTTGATTAAGTTTTTTATGCACAAGATGCCATTTGGCAATGAATAAGCATCTCAGTCTTGGAACAGATTCACCTGCATTCCTTTAGCATGATGTCTCATTGATCTCGAGAACAGACTCGACCAGTTTCTCTGCACCCATTGTATCATGCAAGGACGGGGGGTACGTTCTTGTCTGTAAACAGAGAGCTTGTTTAACTATTTGAAGATCAAGGCTGTTATAGTTTTTTGTGGTTCAACATATTTCTGGAGATTTTATCAGGTAAATTTTTGCCCCCACAACTAACCCAGCCAATAAAACTGTAATTTTATCTTTGAACCAATAAGCAAAAACATTCGCCAAGTATATAAAAATAGTCACTTTTCTAATATTACGAGGATTTTCTCCCTGTTTGCTCACATCAATATCTTGGAAACTGGACTTTAATTCCTGGAGAGTCCCAGAAAGTTAGTGATTTAATTTATAAGTTACATTTGAAGTAGATATCAGGGTATCTAGATGATTCAAAAGCAGTTTGATTGCATAGTCTCTGTGAAAAGTGTAACAATGTCACCCATCAGCTCTAAATATGCATGGGTAACAAAACTGTGCATTGCATCAAATGAAACAGGCCATTCACCCCATCAGGTAAGTTTGTGTTTATGCTGCTCTCCAGCAACCAACACCCCACCTTATCCCACTTTACCATATGCCTTTCTGCTCACCCACTTACCTAGCTTCTCCTTAAATAAATGCATATAATTCACATTAGCTACTCCCTGTGGTATGATTTCTATATTTTCACCTTCCTCTTCATGCAGAAGCACGTCATGAGTTCTTCAATGAAAGCTCTAATCATTAACTGATATGTATGGCCCTCAGTTTCAACAAGTCCAAAGATCCTTCATGCCTTCTCTACTGAAGCCCTTCACCCCCCCATACCATTCCTTCTTTTAATTAATGTGAAGAACTCCAATCCATTCAGTTTTCCAATATTTGTACTATCCCAATTGCACTGTGATGTAACCAATCCATTCTTGAAATTCTTTAGTCCATGCTTGAAATATGGAAATCAGAACTGTACACAATTGCCCTGGAGTAGTCTAGCCTATTTGCTCTGCATGCATCTTGATGAATGTGAAGTAGTATGAGATGTTTATTCTTCTCTTTTTTTTGCACTGTTTATTTAATTTATACATATATACTTCTTCCTTTGGGTGGTGGGGTGGAAATATGTCTCTACCAAAGGAGGTGTGAAGTGCTCCTTCCTTCGGCTGGCCTGCAGGTCACCCTTGTACAAGGTGTATTACCCACTTAGCCCCTGATCAGGGTCCGTGAAGCCATGGGAGCAGGTGGTGGACGGTCATATGAGCAGCTGGTGCAGATCACTGACACCAAGTGATGGCTGGAGAGTATTGATAATGGCTGGAGTCACCCGTCTCATAAAGACATTGCCCAGAAGAAGGCAATGGTAAACCATTTCTGTAGAAACATTTCACCAGGGACCACTATGGTCAATGAAAGACCATAATCGTCCCTTTCATATGACACGGCACAGAATGAAATAACAATATTTTTTGCTGGAATTTACAGTTTTTAATATTATGTTTTGCAATGTACTACTGCCACATAACAACACATTTCATGACATATGCCAGTGTTATTAAACCTGATTCTGATTCTGACATTAGTTGGTTTGATTGGCCCTGAGGATTACAATTATAAACGTAACTTCCTCCAAGCAATAAAAACTAAGCAGTTTGTAACTTACTCAGACTCGGTGCGGCAGTAACAAGATGAATTCTATGACTGTACTCTTTCCTTGGAAAGGGTAGGGGCAAATTTCCGAGGAATCGTGAGTAATTAAGATACCAGCTCTCTGGTAATTGTGTTGCTAGAATAACCAGTCCCATTGCTTATCAGGTAAAACATTGTTTCCATCCTTAAACTGGTTTGTGGCTTTAAAAATGGAATTTAAGCCCTGTAAGAACTTACTTCAATTGTAAAATTTATTGAAAGGTCTGATGTATGTCTGAAGCAAATCAGCAGAAAAGGTTCCATACCACTTGCTTTTCGTGGTACATTCTAACTGAATGTTTAATCTCATTTTCATTCAAACGCCTTCAAATATGTGTGATAGTTATTTTCAAAACCAAGAACGCTTCAGTCACATGTAAGAACACAGGGCTCAACAAGTAGAGGTCACCTTTACTGAGTAGAGGCACTCTGAAATGTAGAGGAGGCCAGGCTGTGAGTAGTTTAAGTTCAAGTTTAATTGTCATTCAACCATACAGGAATACCCAAGTATACAGCTAAATGAGGGAATGCTACTACGGGGCCAAGGTGCAAAACGCAGTACCATATATGATAGCAATCATATATGAGATACAGTCACACAAAAAATAGGTAGTCCAAGGCTCTGAGTCTGTGAATGCTGCAGTTGAACACAATACAGCTTGTCTTCTGCAGAGCGAACACTGGGGGCAGCACTGACTGCAGCTTGGGCGCCGCACCGTGCCGCCACCAGTGGAGTACACCGACTCTGACGCCTCTCTCCCGGGCGGCTGTAAACGGGGGCACCATGGCTTGGGGCCTAGTCCTCACTGCAACTGAGGCCACGCTGCTGCCCCTGCTATGGCCATTGAATCAGAGAATCGGGTTTGCTAACGATGTCCAATAGGGACTTGCGATCACAAGAAAACCAAGTGTTGATTACTCGCTGTTGGACTGCACACCGATTCTTTCGATGCCTCTCTGACGTGGACAGCAGCACCAAGTCCAGCTCCTTCAGTTTCTCCTCCAACAACCTGCAGCACTTTAAGTTCTTAAAAAGTCTACTTAAAAAGACAGTAACACCTTTGATGGGTCCATAGAAGCCACTGCGTCTGAGTGCGCGTCCATCTTACCATGCCTCCAAATGCAATGCATGTACTAAGAAACAATATGGCTACACAAGTGGCAATGGTGACGACTGCATTGGGGAAGAGACAGCCATGCACCTCTGCAGACTGTGGGAGTGGTGACGGATGCAAGAATTCATCCCCAGCAGCAGCATATCAAAGGGCTGGTTGATCCAAAGGCTGTTCATAAGAGCACACACTGAGACAGACGCTAAATGTTGCTGGAAGGTCATTGACCCGGTGAAGGAATCTCTTTGTTCTGTCACAAAGCTTGCTGACCTTCCAGAACAAACTCGAGGAAATCTGCAGATGCTGGAAATTCAAACAACCAGACACACAGGCCTCCAATCCCATGATCCTTTCCCTTCTCCAGCTCTGTATCACTTTCGCCAATCACCTTTCCAGCTCTTAGCTTCATCCCACCCTCTCCGGTCTTCTCCTATCATTTCGCATTTCCCCCTTCCCCCCTCTACTTTCAAATCTCTTACTATCTTTCCTTTTGGTTAGTCCTAAGGAAGGGTCTCAGCCCGAAACATCGACAACGCTTCTCCCTATAGATGCTGCCTGGCCTGCTGTGTTCCACCAGCATTTTGTGTGTGTTGTTGTTTGACCTTCCAGAATGGTGTGATGTCCGTAAAGGAATGCTACAAACTGATACAGTCTAGGCCACAGGAGTACACACTGAAGCTCTTTGCAGCCAGCGCTGAGGGTCCAAGGTGAAACAGTACTGTCTCTGTTCCTGGACATGGAGGGACAGAGTTGGGTGGGAAACCCCAAGAGGTCGTGTGAATGCAGAGGTGCTATGGTTTAACAAAGGTATTAATGACTGAATCTATTGACTAAGTAGCACAGATAATACAAAGAGTATTGTGCTGCATTATTATTTTTCACTATATACTTTACCAATTAAATAAAAATATGCTTCTCTATGAGAATGTGCTTGGGTCCCTGAATGCTAACAAAAACACGCAGAGGCTAAAAGAACAATGGCTATGCAGTGTACCTCACAGTTGCAGTTTTAAAAGGTGTTTCTTTTTCTTGTTTGTCCCCTCCAGTGAGACTAATAATGTTTCCATCCTCTTTTATTCAACGCCAATCTGTGTCATACGCCTTCAATTGATCTCCCCCCTATCTCAGACGTTGGCATTTTTCTCCACACCCTTCCCTGGTAACCCTTCCCACGTCTGACGAAAGGTTAATGGCCCCTGAAACATTAACTCCACCTGACCTGCTGAAAATTTCTGCTATATTGTTGTTACTTCAGTGTTCAAACACCGACCATTGATTTGCTTTCTAAGCAGAAGGAAGCTGAGTTTCCTCGACAACGTTTCTCACCCAGGAAAGGCTTACACAGATCAGATGACCACGTGGCTTACCTGCTACTGCTAAAGCCACTTTTTGTGTGAATTAGCTCACCTGATTCTGACAAAGGCGTGATATTCAGGTCTTAGGAGTTTGCAAAGATTTGGCATGATATCTAACATTTTGACAAACTTCTATGGAGATGCGGTGCAGAATATATTGCCTGGTTAACTCACAGGCTAGTACGGAAACACCAATGTCGTTGAATGGAACTTCCTACAAAAAGTAGTGGATACGGCCCAGTCCATCATGGTTAAAGCCCTCCCCACCATTGAGCACATCGACATGAAACAATGTGGCAAGATGACAGCACCCATCATCAAGGACCCCCACCACCCAGTCCATGCTCTCTTCTCACTACTGCCATCAGGAAGAAGGTACAGGAACCTCAGGACCCACACCACCAGGTTGAAAAACTGTTATTACCCCTCAACCATCAGGCTCTTGAACAAGAAGGGATAGCTTCTCTCAACTTTACCCACCTCAACACTGAACTGTTCCCTCAACCCTTGGTATTTGCAGCCTTACAGTGCATTGATGTGGGTACATCCCCAAAGTCTAACCAACTACATCCTCAAACTTTGTGGGAGTATAGAGAGGAAATTGCAGAGGCCATTGTGGAGATATTTGCTGTTCGCCACTGGTGAAGTTCCTGAAAGCTGGAAGGTGGGTAATATGGAACATAGAACGTAAAAATCTACAGCACATTACAGGCCCTTCGGCCCACAATGCTGTGCCGACCAAGTAGTCAACTCTAGAAACTGCCTAGACTTACCCTACCGCATAGCCCTCTATTTTTCTAAGCTCCATGTACCTACTTAAGAGTCTTTTAAAAGACCCTATTATATCTGCCACTGCCACTTTCACTGGCAGTGCATTCCACACACCCACCACTCTCTGCGTGAAAAACTTACCTCTGACATTCCCTTGTACCTGCTTCCAAACACCTTCAAACTGTGCCCCCTCCGGTTAGCCATTTTAGCCCTGGGAAAAAGCCTCTGACTGTCCACACGTTCAATGGATCTTCAGTGATACCTTTAAACCTTTGTTTAAAAAAGGTACCATGGACAAGTCAGGGAACTACAGGCAGGTCAGCTGGACATCAGTAGTGGGGAATTTACCGGAAGGAATTCTAAAGGACAGGATCGACCAGTACTTGGTTACACAGTGTCTGATCAGGAGGAGTCAGAAACAAGAGAAATCCAAGGAATACACACAAAATGTTGGAGGAACTCAGTGGGGAGGAGTGAATAGACAAGGGAGTCGCGTACGGGGCGAGCCCACGGAAAGCAGGAAGTGGGGGAGGGGTGGCGGAGAGAAAGTTGTGCTTGGTGGAGGGATCCCGTTGGCAGAAGTTGCGGAGAATTATGTGCTGGACGCGGAGGCTGGTGGGGTGGTATGTGAGGACAAGAGGAACCTATCCCTGGTAGGGTGGCGGGAGTAGATGTCCAAGAGAAGCGTTCGAGAGCAGTGTTGATGGTGGAGGAAGGAAGCCCCTTTCTTTGAAGAAAGAGGACATCTCCTTCATTCTGGAATGAAAAACCTCCTCATATTGCTCCCTACGTGACTCCCTTCTCCATTTGTCCCTCCCCACTGATCTCCCTCCTGGCACTTACCCTTGCAAGTGGAACAAGTGCCACACCTGCTACTACACCTCCTCCCTCACTACCATTCAGGGCTCCGAATAGCCCTCCCAGGTGAGGCTACACTTCACCTGTGAGTCTGTTGGGGTCATATACTCTGTCCGGTGCTCCCCGTGTGGCCTCTTGTATATCAGTGAGACCCAACATAGACTGGGAGACCGTTTCTCCTAGCACCTACACCAGAAAAAGCAGGATCTCCCAGTGGCCACCCATTTTAATTCCACTTCCCATTCCCATTCTGATATGTCAATCCATGGCCTCCTCCACTGTCATGATGAGGCCACACTTATATTCCATCTGGGTAGCCTCCAACCTGATGGTATGAACATTGATTTCTCAAACTTCTGTAAATGCCCCGCCCCTTCACCATTTCCCATCCCCTTTCCCTCTCTCACCTTATTTCCTTGCCTGTCTATCATCTCCCTCTGGCGTTCCTCCTGTTTTTCTTTCTTCCATGGGCTTCTGTCCTCTCCTATCAGACTCCCCCCTTCTCCAGCCCTGTATCTCTTTCATCAATCAATTCCCCAGCTCTTTACGTCATCCCTCCCTCTCCAGGTTTCACCCATCATCTTGTGTTTCTCATATCCCTCACCCCATCTTTTTAATCTACTCAGTTTTTTTTTCTCCAGTCCTGCCAAGGGGTCTCAGCCCAAAGTGTTGACTGTATTCTTTTCCATAGTTGTTGCCTGGCCTGCTGAGTTCCTCCAGCATTTTGTGTGTGCTGCTAGGAGGAGTCATCATGGCTTTGTGCATGTACAGTGGTAATTGAACCTTTTAAATTTCTTTGAAGATGTGGGTAGGGCTCTATTGAGATGTCACAGGTAGACAGCGTGGTGAAAAAGGCATGTAGTTCACTGGCATTCATCAGTCAGGGCATTGAATACAGGAGATGGGGCTCATATGCTATTTATGTAGACTTTAGTAAGGCTTTTGACAAGGTCCTGCATGGTAGGCTGGTCTAGAAAGTGATGTCCCATAGAATAATATTAATAATAATAATATTTTATTGTTGATTTATTGAGTATACCCCAAAGAAATTAACCTCAGGGTTATATATGGTGAAATATATGTACTTTGATAATAAATTGACTTTGAACTTTATATCTCTGTTTTATTTCTTCTTTTAGTGCTTGCACAGTTTGTTGTCTTCTGCACTCCGGTTGAACATCCTGGTTGTGTGATTTTTGATTGATTCTGTTATGGTTATTATTCTATAGATTACTGAGTGAGGCTGCAAGAAAATGAATCTCAGAGTTGTATATGGTGGTATCTATACACATTGATAAAACAATTTACTCTGAACTTCCAGTCCATGGAGAGCTAGTTCACTGATTTCAAAACTGGCTCCGAGGAGGGAAGCAGAGGATGAAGAGTGAAGCTTGTTTCTTCGAACAAAGGCTGTTGACTTGCAGTGTGTCACAGGGGTCAGTGCTGGGACCCTTGTTATTCATTATTTTTATAAATAATTTGGATGCAAGTGTACAGAACTCAATCAGCAAACATGTGGGTGGCACAAGATTTGGAGATGCTTGTTGATAGTGATGGAAGCTACCATAACTCACTAGGGGAAGGGAGCTGAGAAGTGGCAAGTGGATTTAAATACAGATAAGTGTGTGGTGATGAATTTGGAGTTTCAAAGCAAAGTAAGGCTTATGATATGGATGTTAGGCACCAGGGAGTGTAATGAAACAGAAACGTTAGGCGTACAAGTGCAGAGTTCATTGAAAGCAGCATCACAGGTAGACATGGTGATGAAAATATACTGTTTAGTTCATTGGCTGTCAGACAGGGCTCTAAATATAGGACATTATGTTGCAGTTGTATAAATTGTAGGCGAGAACGTGCTTGGAGCATTGTATGGAGCAGATATTCCCAACCCTTTTTAGGCCATGGACCACTACCATTAACTGAAAGGTCCATGGACCCCGGGTTGGGAAGCCGTGGTGTAGAGTTTTGGTCTTCTTGTTGCAGGAAAGTTATAGTTAAACTGAGAAAAGTGTAGAAAAGATTTACGAAGATGTTGCAACCACCAGAAGGTCTGTGATAGGAAGAGGTTGGCCAGGCTAGGACTTTATTCCTTTGAACATGGGAGAATGAGGGGATATGCTTCAATTTATGACAGGGTGATGGTAACTGTCTTTCCCCCAGGGTAGGAGAGATCAAAACATGGGGACATAGATTTAGGGTGAGAGGGTAAAGAGATTAGGGGTGAATTTTTTTCACCCAGAGGGTGGTAAGTATAAGGAATGGGCTGCCAGAAGAGGTAATTGAGTGAGTATGATAGTATCATTTAAGAAGCTCCTGGATAGGCACATGGAGGGGTGGGGCTTTGACAGATATGGGCTGAACCCAGGAAATTGGGACTAGCTGGGTAGGCACCTGATCAGTGTGGACTGGTTGAAACAAAGGGCCTCATCCATATTTAATATTAGAGTCATAGAGAAGTACAGCACAGAAACAGGCCCTTCAGCCCATCTAGTCCATGCCAAAAACCACTTAAACTGCCTACTCCCAACAACCTGCAACGGGGCTATAGCCCTCCATATCCCTACTATGCACATATCTATCCAAAGTTCACTTAGACATTGAAATTGAGCTTACACGCACCACTTCTTCTAGCAGCTTATTCCACACTCTCACGACCCTTTGAGTGAAGAATTTTCCTCCTCATGTTCCCCTTTCACCCCTAACCAATGACCTCTGGTTGTAGTCACACCCAACCTCAGTGGAAAAAGCCTGTTTGCATTTACCCTATCTACCCATCATAATTTTGGATACCTCTATCAAATCTCCTCCCAATCTTCTACATTTTAAAGAATAAAGTACTAACCTATTCAATCTTTCCTTATAACACAGTTCCCCAGATCCAGCAATATCCTTGAAAATTTTCTCTACACTCTTTCAACTTTAATTTCATCTCCCCCGTAGGTAGGTGATCAAAACTGCACACAATACTCCAAATTTGACCTCACCAATGTCTTATACAACTTCAATATAACATCCCATCTCCTGTACTCAATACATTGAATTATGAAGGCCAATGTGCCAAAAGCATTCTTTACGATCCGATCTACCCGTGATGCCATTGGCAACTCTGGCTTTTCCAACAAGCCAATGTCTAATAATTTCAATCCAATTTACTCCCTCATCTTGAATGTCAAACGACTGAACCCTTTTGACCTATCTTGTATGTGGGACCTTGCTAAAGTCCATGTAGGCAACATCCACTGCCTCGCCTTCATCTACTTTCCTGGTAACTTCCTCGAAAAACTCCATTAAATTGGTTAGACATGACCTACCATGCACAAAGCCAGGCTGTCTATTCTTAATCAGTCCATGACTATTCAAATAGTTATGTATCTGGTCCCTTAGAATTCCTTCCAATAACTTTCCCACAACTAATATTAAACTCACCGACCTGTAATTCCTGGTTTCTGTTTAGAGCCTTTTTTAAACAGTGGAACAACACTGGCTACCCTCCAATCCTTTGGTACCTCTCCTGTCTTTAAGAATGTTTTAAATATCTCTGGGCCCCAGCAATTTCTGCACTTTCTTCCCATAGGGTCCGAGGGAGCCACACATGGATTACCATTCTGGTTTTCCAGATAACAAATTTTGTCCCCAGCAGTCCTTTTGTTCTTAACATACCTGTAGATCCCTTTAGGATTCTGCTAGACCAACTTCATGCCTTCTTTTAGCCTTCAGTGATTTCTTTCTGAAGTGCTCTCTTGCATTTCTTGTGCCCCATAAGCACCTCCTTTGTTCCTATTTAACCAGGACCTCAATATCTCTTCACCTTTTATTCTAACAGGCACATAAAAGCTTTGTTCTCTTTGTATTCTGTGTGTTATTGGCTTTTTTTTTGCCATTTGCATTACCTGTTCTTTCTTTTTTTTGTGCTTTGGGATGTTTGATATTTTCTTTGAATGAGTTCCATGATGTTTTGTGGCAGTCCGTGTGAAGACAAATGTCAGGGTTATATACTGCATACATACATTGATAATAAATGTACTTTGACATTGTTTGTACTGTTCTATGACCATAACACTACTTGAAAGAGAGAAGGAGGGGAAAACAAATAGCTGAACCAGTGATTATAAAATGTCTTCTAAAATAACATATTGTACTGATTACTCATCCTCTGTTTCTCCACGTAAACTGATAAAAATTCTTATGGTGGATTGCACAATATTAGACGACCTTGTCATGTTTGTCATCATGAAGCCAAGTGCCAACTTCAAAGTCTTAGGTTGTACACTCACAGGTCACATTCCATCTCAATGGCTTTGGTCCACAAGGGTGTGGAAAAACAGAACTTGCTGTATTGTTACTTTTAAAGGCATTGTTTGCAAAAGGAAAGAAAAGTCCCCTGGTATCGAACAATTAACCACAACTCAATTTTATTTAATATACCGGATTCTGCATTAACCTGTAATGGATGAGCTAAGGAGAGGACAGAAGTTTCACTGGTTTCATCACAACTGTGGAGGCCAAGTCACTGGGTATTTTTAAAGTGGAGAAGGTAAGTGAATGGGGTTGAGAGGGAAAATAAATCAGGCATGATCTAACAGTGGAGCAGACTCAATGAGCTGAATGGCCTATATCTGCTCCTGTGTCTTACAGCCTTAATACCTGATCACAATCTCCAATCATTGACTCTTCACCCTTTTTCTTACAATCCAACCTTTGGCTCTCCCAGTACTTTACTTTTTCATTGCAAAGATCTTACCTCGTGCAGGGCGAATAGGGTAGCGGCAAAATTTTTGGCATTAAGCACATTCTAGGCCAATATCTGTAAGTTCTAGTTGCGAGATTTTTTAAGGATACCCTAAATCCATAAGAAATAAATCAACTAAGTGCATTGCTTCTTCCATTGACTTTATGCACACAAGCATTTATTCTCCACGCTGACCAAATTTCAGCCACACAGAAGCCATGGGAACAGGTGGTCGTATGAGCAGCCTGTGCACATCACAAGTCCTGGTTATGCGACCACTGACGCCAGGCAGATAATCTCTGAAGAGTATTGATAATGTCTGGGATCATCCCCTCTTGTAAAGACACTGCTCAGAAGAAGGCAATGGCAACCCACTACTGTAGAAATACTTGTCAAGAACAATCATGGCCATGGAAAGACCATGACTGCTCATGTCATACGACACATGGAATGAATGACCATACTTCATTTTCTCAGTCTCTTATGTAGACCCTAATACAATAGTTCCTCATGACATCCACTCAATGGTTTGATGTTGAGACTCAGGATGATCTGAGGTGGACTAATAAGTGTGGAAATTAAAGGACAGGGCATCATAGGATTCACCACACTGTTTCAGATACAATTAAATACATATTGAATGATATCAAATGAGAAATGAGGCACACTGTAGAGGAAAAGCCATTGAGAGCAACAAAGGCTGGTCCTTTCAGCCCTTCCTGTCCCAGTTGATAACCACACTGCACTTAGCATTCTCTATATATCCTCTACATTGGTGAGACCCATCTTAAATTGGGGGACCACTTTGTTAAACACCTCTCCTCATCTGCCTGCAAAAAGCAGAATTCCCGGTGGCCAAACATTTTAAATCCTGTTCCCATATTGGTCCTTGGCCTTCTCTTGTGCCTCAATGAGGCCACCCTCAGGGTGGAGGAGCAACACCTTATATTCCATCTGGATAGTCTCCAGCCTGATGGCATGAATATCAATTTCTCCCTCCAGTAAAAAAAAATTCACTCCCCCTCCCCTCTTCTTCTATTCTCCCACTCCGGCCTCTTATCTCTTCTCCAAAGTCTATCACCTCCCCCTGGTGCCCCTTCTTGCTCCCTTTCTCCCATGGTCTACTGTCCTTTCCGATCAGATTCCTTCCTCTCCAGCCCTTTACCTTTCCCATCCAGCCGGCTTCACCTACCACTTTCTTGCTATCCTCCCGGCTTCACCTACCACTTTCTTGCTATCCTCCTTCCCCTCCACCTACCTTTTTAATCCGGCATTTTTTTTATTATCAGAGTACACCCATGTCACCCCACACAACCCTGAGGTTCGTTTTCCCACAGTCGTACTCAGAAAATCTATAGAACGGTAACTGTAAACAGGATCAATGAACAACAAACTGTGCAAATGCAGATATAAATAAATAACAAGCATGAAGTAACAAAATACAAAGTCATTCATGTGAGACCATTGGTTGTGGGAACATCAGAAATAGAATGAGTGTAGTTATCCCCTTTTGTTCAAGAGCCTGATGATTGAGGGGTAGTAACTGTTCTGCAACATGGTGGTACGAGTCCTGAGGCTCTTGTACCTTCTACCTGATGGCAGCAGCGAGAAGAGAGCATAGCCTGGGTGGTGAGCATCTTCGATGTTGCTTTTCTATGGTAATGTTTCATGTGATGTATTGGGTCAAATTCACTACCTTCTGTAGGATTTTCTGCTCAAAGGCATTGGTGTTTCCTTACCAGGCCCTAATGTAGCCAGTCAGCACACTTTGCACCACACATCTATGGAAGTTTGCCAAGGCTTTTGATGACATGCTGAATCTCCACCTTCCTTCTCAGTCCTCCGCCTGAAATGTTGACTTTATTCATTTCAATAATTGCTGCTTGACCTGCTGAGATCCTCCTGTATGGTGTGTGTGTGCTTGTTTATTTAACATTGTTAGTCTATATTTTACTTCTCTCCTTGAGATTTCTGTTAACGTGCTCTGAAGAAATCCATTCCTAATAACCCTACTTACTCTATCAAGAAATTTTATGTTAGATGAGATGATATTGCTTAGGTGCTGTCTTGCTGAAAACATTGCTCAAGGTCAACAAAGACAGCTACGTGACAATTGCTGTGGTACCACTCTTTCTAATTCTTGTTTATCCTGTATTTTTGATTTTCTACAGCAATTGAATTGCATAGCATACAACAAAATGGCTTATTGCCAAGTTTCATTTTCTCGGTTATTATCTCTGTGCCTTTCTCTCAAACTCTGCCATGCCATTGCATTTACCTCATTAATGTGAACTGCCTTCAGCTTTGGCAACATAATCACAAAAGCAATGTCTAATCGATAATCCATCCAATAATCCCAGAGTGGGAAATGAGTCAATGTTCCGCCATTGCTGGAACAGGTTTGGGGGCAAATTGACGCAGCAGAACTGAGGGGAGGTGAGCGGATGTGAGGCACGGGTCAATCCACCTTGCTGCTCTGCGATGTTTATTCAACTCTGCACTCCTGAATCAGCTTCATTTCTCTGATGTCTGCCTTTATGTCTCTGAACCATTTCGGTAAACTTCAGTTCTGAATGCTATTTGCTTACTTTCATTGCTTTCTTTTACTCTGCACATTGGGCGGTTGATGGTCTTGGTTTGTATTAACTGGCTCTATTTGGGTCCTTTGTTTCGTGGCTGCCTATAAGGAGGCATATCTCAAGGTTGTATCAAAATACATACTTTGAACTTTAACCTCTATCAGGGTTTGCCCAGCACTCCATCTTTAATTCCATGACATCCTCTAGTGTTACAGACACCACAAAAAACCGACAACACAGACTTTCAAACACCCAATGTGCAGGAAAAGAAACAAATTGCACAAACAACAAAAGCAAGTACTACCGAAATTCACAAAAGTGAGTCCACTGCCACAAAGCCAGTCATTACTGTAGCCTATCCAGTCGCCCACTAGTAACAGGCTACAATTTCAGTTCAGCTCAGAAATAAGTAAACCTCATGGAGCCACGAGCAGAATCATCCAAATTAAGTGCCATTAATTTTACTGCTTCCCAGCTGGAATGTGGATACTGTTAACACTTCATATTATTCCAGTACTTCAAAGCAGGGAACAAACATTGCTGGTTCTGATGATATGGGCTCAAAATCCTTTCGGATATCTTAAAAAAAAGAACCCTGTTAATCGGCTGAAATTTGCTTCCGCACAAAATGAAGCAATTGTACACGCAGTTCTTGCTGCCTGCCTGATAACATTCTCTGTTCAGTTTTCAGTGACGGTTACATATTAATAAAAACATTTTCTCATAAATAACATCAATAATAATGCACTGCCCAAAATTCCTCACATGAGACAAAATTATTCATATAGCTTAGAGAAGTAATCAATGTTCACTCACAGAACACCTGGCGTTTGTTAGTACTAATAGCTCAGAAACATTACTGTTAAAAGGGATGATCATTCACAGCTCAGCTGCTGTCCAGCACTGCACACAGTCACAGTTCACTCCGACCATTGCTCTCACTTGTCAGAGTCAGGTTTATTATCACTGGCATGTGACGTGAAATTTGCTAACTTAGCAGCAGCAGTTCAATGCAATACATAATATTGAAGAAGAAGAAGAAAAAATAATAATGATAAATAAGTAAATCAATTACAGTATACGTATTTTGAATAGGTTAAAATTATGCAAGAAAAAATATACATATATTAAAAAAGTGAGGTAGTGTTCGCAGGTCTGTTTAGGAATCAGATGGCAGAGGGGAAGAAGCTGTTCCTGAATCGCTGAGTGTGTGCCTTCAGGCTTCTGTACCTCCTACCTGATGGCGGAGGGGAAGAAGTTGTTCCTGAATCACTGAGTGTGTGCCTTCAGGCTCCTGTACCTCCTACCTGATGGTAACAGTGAGAAAAGTGTAAGCCCTGCGCTACCTTTCTGAGACACTGCTTCTTGAAGATATCCTGGGTACTTTATAAGCTAGTACACAAGATGGAGCCAACTAACTTTACAAACCTCTGCAGCTTCTTTCAGTCTTGTGCAGTATCCCACTTCACCACCCCCCCCCCCCCCCCGCCATATCAGAAAGTGATGCAGCCTGTCAGAATGGTCTCCATGGTATATCTGTAGAAATTTTTGAATATATTTGTAGACATACTAAATCTCTTCAAGCTCCAAATGAAGTCTATTTGCTATCTTGTCTTCTTATTAACTGCATCGATATGTCGGAACCAGGTTAGATCCTCAGAGATCTTGACACCCAGGAACTTGAAACTGCTCACTTTCTCCACTTCTAATCCCTCTATGACGATTGGTATGTGTTCCTTCGTCTTACCCTTCCTGAAGTTGACAATCAGCTCTTTCATCTTACTGACATTGAGTGCCAGGTTGTTGCGGCACCACTCCGCTAGTTGGCATATCTCACTCCTGTATGCCCTTTCGTCTCCACCTGAGATTCTACCAACAATTGTTGTTTATAGATTTTTTTGAGTATGCCTAGCCATACAGTCATGGGTATATAGAGAGTAGAGCAGTGGGCTAAGCACACACCCCTGAGGTGCATCAGTGTTGTTCATTAGCAAGCAGGAGATGTTATCACCAATCAGCACAGATTGTGGTCTTCCAGTTAGGAAGTCAAGGATCCAATTGCACAGAGAGGTGCAGAGGCCCAGGTTCTGTAACTTCTCAACCAGGATTGTGGGAATGATGGTGTTAAATGCTGAGCTATAGTCAATGAACAGCATCCTGACAGCACCCATGAAGGAGGAACTCAACAACGCCTTAACCACTCAGACTTCACAGGGATTGAGCTAAAGTCTTATATAAGCTTCTTAAAGGTGCAATGTTTACGAACGAAACTCTTCCAAAAGGCAGTCCTCAGGGAGACGTCAAAAAATCATATTTAAGAGTCTTGGCCCAAAGTGTCAGCTGTTTATTCCCCTGCATAGATACTGCCTGACCTGTTGAGTTCCTCCAGCAATTTATGTGTGTTGCCCTGGATTTCCAGCATCTGCAGAATCTCCTGTGTTTATACACAAACTCACCCAAGGACATATACTGCTCTAGATCAAAGTCAACCACAATTCCTAGATTCAAGGATATTCCAACTGCAACTGCTGATGTTTGCTACCTGTTACAGATTCTGCATGCTATTACATCAAATAAGTCATGAGGGGCCTCTGAACTTCACAGAGTGACATCTCTGTCATTCCTCTGGAGCATATAGACCATTTTCCAAAGAAGGTGGAAGGCACTCCTTCCCTCTGCTAGCCTGCACGTCACCCTTGGGCAAAGAGTTTCACCTGCTTAGCCCCTTGAACGGAGTCACTTGAAGACATGGAAGCAGGTGTTGGATGGCCGTATGAGCAGCTGGTTCATATTACAAGTCCTAGTTATGTGGCCACTGATGCCAGGCAGACAATTTCTGAGGAGTATTGATAATGGCTGGAGTCACCCGTCTTGTAAAGACCTTGCCCAGAAGAAGGCAATGGCAAACCACTTCTGCAGAAAAATTTGCCATAACAATCATCATCAAGGATAGACCACGATCACCCACGTCACACAACACACCACATAACAATGACGATGATAATGATGTTGGTGCCCACTGAGAGGTTGATGACGATGATGTTGATAATGTCTACAGAGAGGTTGATGATGTTGATGAACATATGGTACTGCAGGTCTATTCCACCAGTGAGCTGCTGTTTGATTGGAGCAGCTGGTCTGATGTCGGTGGTGGAGCCGGCCGGGGTGTCGAAGGGGTTGGCCGAGGTGTCGGAGGAGCTGGTTGGGATGTCAGAGGAGGGTGTTTGGGTTCAGAGGAGCCTGCTGGTGTATTGGAGGAGCTGACAAGGCAGCAGACAGTGTTGCTGCCCGCTACTTGGAAGCATTGAAGTTGGTGTAGTATAACTGTGGAAGAATGTCTCAGACATTTCACTTGTGATCACAAGACTCTGCTGGACAATGATAATGAAAGTTGCCGCAGGCCTGTTTCCCTTTTCTGGTGGAGGGATAGTTGACATGGGAGCTGTGTTACCTCGGTTGTAGCAAGATGTAGGCCTCAAGCCTCAGGCTTGCCTGCCGCTGCAGACCAAGTGAGAGATGCAGAAGCACTGCAGCAGGGTTGAGCTCAGTTGGGGCCTGACTCCTCCCATTGGTGCTGCCCTCCTGTGTTTGAGCAGTGGAATGACAGGCTGGATTACGTGAGTCTGCACGGCTGGGAGACTATACCATCGATTGCTGGACATTGTCACTCAGGGTCTTGGACTATATATGTTTTTTTTTGCGTGATTATGCTTCTTTGCTCGATACTTTGAATTACGTTACTCACTAATTTTTTAATGTTTGCTTGCTATTTTGAATGTTTTGCACCTTATCTCCAGAAGAACGCTGTTTCGATGTGTGGTTTGACTGCTAATTAACTTGATTTGACTTGATTATTATAAGACCGCTTTCCCCTTCCATTCTTAATCTCCTCACAATAAAGGCAAAAATGCTGTTCAACTTCTTAACCGCCTGCAGGAGCTGCCTATTAGCTTACAGTTTAGTTGCTTGTGCAGGTTGCTCTGAACATCAACACTATTTGGTTTGTTGCCAATTGAAAATACACAGCAGATCTGTTTTTACCAATGAACTGAAAATTCATGTTTCCATTTTATATGCCATCCATCATGTTGTTGTCCATTCAGTAAGTCTGAATATTTCATCTCAAACTTAGTTCAGTCATGATTCTATCTAGTTTTATATCATCAGTGACTTGGAAATCTGACATTTAATCCTCTTAGTCCAGGGGTTCCCGACCTCTTTTGTGACATGGACCAATACGATTAAGCAAGGGGTCTGTGGACCCCAGGTTGGGAACCCCTGCCTTAATGAAATTGTTGATAGATTGCAAGTTGTAACCAACCCCAACCAGCAATCCCTGCTGTATCCCACTACTTTCAGTGACATGCTTACTCCTACTCGTTGTTTCTGATTCCAGTACTATTCTACTGTTGAGCCGTTTTGAAATACCCAGCAGCTGGCCTGTCATTTTCTGTATGGCTCTGCTGAATGCTTGGGCTTACAGGTGAACCTCTCCACTTCCTGAACAAGAGGGGGACACCACAAGAAAGGATGAAGGTGAAGGTGAAGAGGTATAAAGTTCACACCAATATAAATCTGATGTTGAGAAGTTCCTGGATGTGCTCTGAAGAAGTGTTTGATCCCCACGAGCATCATCAATCCATCCTTCCATGAGCTATAGGGCTATTCAAGCCATCAGGATGTCTTCAAAGTACTCTGTGGCCAGTATGATGCAATCAGCTACTGTCTCTGTAACCCTGTAACCACACTGCCGCTGATGTTGCAAAAACTTACATTACGTTACCTAAGTCAAGATAGAGTTTTCTTGCCCATGAACAGCAGGATGAAGCTCACAATTGAGGCTCAGCTTCAGTCAACCATAACAAGTGTTACTCAGAACCTAAGACGCAACTGCATCTACCTTATGAGAAGCTTAAAAAGAAAAAGGATATTATTTTTCATTGTCCTTACTAAGCCGACACTTTCTATGCTTAACAACTCTTGTATCTTGAATCAATCCAGTCAGAAATTGAATACCGTCAAATAAAAGCTTTTCGTATTTGGAATGCTTTCAGGTGCACATCATGTGGCCCAATTAATAACACTTGCAGAGAAGAATAATAAAAGGTATTTCAGATCAGAGCAATATAAAGTATCAAGGTTACTCACTGAGTTAATAATCTCCTCTTGATCCATTAGAATACTTAGGCAGCAAGTCCAAATCTTACACTATACTTGTTTAAAAAATACACTCAGTAACAGTGTGGTGTCATTTGAATTTGCAGTCAAACCTCAATGCTCAGTGGCCTTCCACTTGTCAAGCTATACAACTCTCGATTGAAGAATTACAGCCACATTCAGCCCTACAGCTCTCGCAGAAATGGCAGATTAGATCCATGAGCAATCTGTTCTCAGTACAGACTTCTGAATTTAAAGATTAAAGATTAGCTTTCTTTGCCGTATGTACTTTGACTGATACAGTGCTAAACTGAACCGAACCAAACTCTTCTTGATGGTTTCAGGGACTCTGCAGTTTGATATTTAACATTCTGTGTATTAACCGCTTGCTTTATTGCCGTTTGAGTGATTTGTTCTTTCTTTTGCGCGTTGGATGTTCTATGTTTTCTTTGAATGGGTTCCATAGTATTTCTTTGTTTTGTGGCTGGCTGAAGGAAGACAAATCTCAGTGTTGTACACTGCATACATACTTTGACAATAAAGCTACTTTGAATCTTTTGAAGTTCATTGTTTATGTCAATGACAAGCATAGTCCAAGGACATGCTGGGGGCACCCCACAAGCATTGTCATGCCTCTGGCACCAACATAGCGTTCCTACAACTTACTAATCCTAACCTGTACGTACTTAGAATGTGGGAGGAAACAGGAGCACCCAGAGGAAACCCCCATGGTCATGAAAAGAATGTACAAACTCCTTACAGGCGGCAGCAGGAATTGAACCCTGATCTTAAAGCTAGTGTTGTAATGTATAACACTAACCGTTACACTAAAGTGCCACCCCTGATACACTAGAATTCATGAATCATACACATTCGCCTGTTGTTCGGAGGGAAGTTTAACCATTGAGCCAGATTGAAAAAGTCAAGGTGATTGGGCCCGAGGCAAGGTACGGGCCAATTAAAACCGCTGCCTCACCATGTTTACTCAGCTCTGCACTGAACTATGTGTCTCAGACTCTCCTTATGGACTTCAGTTCAGAAACACTATTTGCTTGTGGTTACTGTTTGCATGTTTTTTTCCTTGCATGTTGAGTTTTTGACTATCTTTTTATGGATTATTTTATTTTTTTATGTTCTTATGGGTACGATGTGGTTTTATATTCTCTGTACATGGGGCGACAGACAGTCTTTTTTTCAAGTATCTGGGGTTGGTTTTTGTGTTTCTTCATCTCATGGCTGCCTGTTAGGAGATGAGTCTCAGGGTTTCGTACTGTATACATCCTTTGATAATAAATGTACTTTGAACTTTGGATGCTTGGCATCTGGTGAAGTGATCATTCTGTGAGGACCAAGGGTGATAGAAGAAATCAATGGACCTGCCAGCAACTGTGGAGGGAAATCCACTGTTGACTCTTTGGGTTGAGACCCATTCTGTTCAAATGCAGTCCATTTCCCCAAATGTCGACTATTCACTTTCCTCTAAAGAGGAAATACTGAAACTCGGAATTCCTTCACCATTTTGTTTGCTGTGCCTTGCTAGAAAATTGCCACTATCACCACTGTGGGACGCCTGGTATGGAAAGACCAACGCTCTTGAATGGAAAAGTAGTGGACACACCCCAGTGCATCATGGGTAAAGCCCTCCCCACCATTGATCTCATCTACACAGAACATTGTCAGAGGAAAGCAGCATCCATCGTCAGGGACCCCCACCCTCCCAGGACATGCTCTCTTCTCATTGCTGCCATCAGGAAGAAGGTACAGGAGCCCTTAGGACTTAACATCATCACGTTCAGGAACAGTTATTATCCCTCAACCATGAGGCTCTTGAATCAGAGGGGATAACTTAATTTCACTTGCACGATTACTGAACTGTTCCCAGCTATGAATTCACTTTCAAGGACTCTTCGTCTCATGTTCTCAAGATTTCTTGCTTATTTATTTATTTATTAGTATTATGTATTTTTTTTGAACAGGTTGTTGCCTTCTGCTCACTGGTTGAACACCAAGTTGGGCAGTCCTTCATTGATAATGTTAAGGTTATTATCCTATAGATTTATTGAGTATGCCGGCAAGAAAATGAATCTCGGGGTGGGGGGTGTATATGATGACATATAGCTAGGATTTTCCATTCAGGGCATTGGTGTTTCCACACCAGGATGTGATGCAGCCATTCAATAGACTCCCCACTAAACATTCATAGAAGTCTGTCAAAGTTTTAGATATCACGCCAAATCTTCACAAACCCCTGAGGATCTTTAATGCAAACCTACCAAAACAATGAATTAAAATCTACTCATTCCTGGTATCCTCTTAGTTGCTGCAAATTGCCTTGGAACCACATAGCTCAGCCTTCGTGTTTCCCCTGCAGCCACCAAGAGATACTCGTGTCCTCTCCGGGGGCCTATGCCGAGGTTGTCGTCCCGATGCCAGTGCTCTGGGTGAGTCATCAGGCTTGGAAGATTGGACTCGCTGCAAGGGTGAGAGCAGTGACTGTGAGCCGGAGGGCACATCTAGAGAAAAGATGGGAGTTGCTGTCCCTGTGTTTTCATAGTACCAGGCAGGTGATGGATTCTGTGCCTGTTGTTCCCCAGATCGCATGGAGGAAGTTATAACTTTCAAATCCCTGGCAAAGCCAGATATGTAAGACAGTTCCCTGCTCCATTATATCAGCACCAATGTACCTGGGAATTAGCCTACCGTTGACTTGGGATCTGTAACCAAGCCTGAAAAGAGGCAGAAACCCATTCCCTCAGCCACTCGCTCTCCTCAGCATTGGTACTGACTGACACAAACACATCACTTCCAAAGCATTTTAAAGTTCCCACTTATGAATCTTCAAAAAGTTTCCCTACCTTAGGGCTCATTTGCCCCCACTGATCCATTATTTCTGATGGGGTTCACATTTCTTGGAACCAGGACAGTGGGTTCCCTCTGAAATTCAAACCCCTCCACTTGCATCACAGTCATTGGACATGCTAAAACAAAATTAATCAATCCGAATCACGTCTCATCTTTGGGTCAAAGGTTACTGCTTGTTCAGGTAGTATTAGAAGTGATCTGCCTTTCTGCCACCATCATTCTTCAGGCTGTGGGTTTTTGGATGAAGAGGAACGTTTTCCTAAACTCCTGTTTTAGCCTTCTACCGATTCTGTTAAATCCACCTTCCCAGAGTTTTTTATAGAGTCATAGATAAGTGTAGCACAGAAACAGCCCCTCGGCCCATCTAGTCCATGCCAAACTATTTAAATTGCCTTATCCCATCAATCTGCATCCAGATCATAGCCCACCATACCCCCACCATCCATGTACCTACCCAAACTTCTCTTAAATTCTCATTCCACACTCTCAGGACCCTCTGAGTGAAGAAGTTTCCCCTCATGTTCACCCATGACCTCTGGTTGTAGCCCCACCCAAGCTGACTGGAAAAATCCTGCTTGCATTTACCCTGTCTATACCCCTCATAATTCTGCATGCCTCTATCAAATCTCCTCAATCTTCTTGAGTTTTCTCTCTACCTGCTCACAGAATATAAACAATGTTTGTTTGTTTTAAATGTTGACATCCTATGATATCTAATCAATTGTCCTTGATGTTCAACACAATCTTCTTCTTCTTCGGCCATCCAATGATTTTCGATGATGACTGAGGCCTGGGCAAGATTGTATGGAAGACTGGCAGTTGCCCATGCTGCAAGTCTCCCCTCTCCATGTTACTGATGTTGTCCAAGGGAAGGGCATTAGGACCCATACAGCTTGGCACCAGTGTTGTTACAGAGCTATTTGTGGTTAAGTGCTCATGGACACAACACGCTGCCTCAGCTGAGGCTCGAACCGGCGACCTTCAGATCACTAGACCGACGCCTTATCTACTTGGCCATGCACCATGTTCGACACAATACAATGAGATAGAAACGTGGATGGTGATGGGGCATGTGGTAGTACTGTGGAGAGGCTGCATTTTTAGAATCTAGAGCAAGGACAAAAAATACTCTATTAGTCCTGATGAAAAACCTCGATCAGAAATGCATTTCCCTCCACAGATGCTGCCTCATGTGGACAGCTCCTCCAGCTTTTAGATGATTGCTTTAGATGTTACTCTGGTCGCTGCCCATGAACTTCACTACCTAATGTTTTGTCACTTCGTTGTTATTGAGACTGAATATTTGGCTTCTTAAAAGAAATTTATTTTAATTTCTAAGGAACACTTAAAAGAAATGAACTTCAAGTTTGACCTAATGTTGCTAGTTATCTGTTAGTCAACTTCCAAACCAATAAGTATGAGGATTCCTTCAGTAGTCAGTCGATCTTCCCACAGAGTATTCACATACTGTGTAGTACAGAAAGAATTGTCAGGTGAGTTACTAAAGATGTGACTTCAGTCATCTTGCATGGAGAAAACCAAACCAGAAGTGCATAACTGCAATAATTAGCCCTTCAGTGTGACTACATTCCGATTGTAAGTGGGGTAGAGATGAGTTCACCACAAATATGAATAAAAACAGGGTGCTGATTAATTCTGCTTCAAGGATATTCAAAGATTGTTTCTTAACAGTAATTTGGGTTATACACTCAGAATGTAATCTGATCTGCCGGGAACAGATGCAAAGATGGATCACAGTAATAAAGATTTCATAAAGCTTTTCATGCGAAAAGTCAACGTGTCATGTTCTCTGAAAGAACAAACTTCATTAAAATTCAAGTGCTGAATTAGAATTTTAATAAAGCACATCATGGAACACAGACAGGAGCAGGTTACACTTCATTCTTGTCTCACTCTTTAAGTAAACACGATGTGGATCAATTAACTTCAAAGCCTAAAGAAGAAAGAAAAGATTGTTTTAATAGATTATGGCAACAAATGAAAACTTTTTTAAAACTATGAGACCTAGAGTTGAGCATAAAATACTGCTGAATTCTTCAAAAAATGTCTGATCAATGGGCTTGCAGGATCTATGTTAAATCCATTCGGAGACTGGAAATTGGAAATTCCCCTTCCTGTGTATTGTTCCTTCATTGTTCCTCTCGGTTCAATTACAACTCAGCAAACCTTAGGGCCTGGGTGTGTGGCCGGGGTAGTTATGGGGAAGGGAAATGGAATTTCCACTGAATCATTCTGTCATTAATCTCCAAGCTAATTATTGAACAAACATTGCTTGTTCAAGGCTTCTTTGCTGAATTACACTTCATTGATATCCAAAGAAACAAAGCAAGATCTTTGAAAGTGCAGAAGGGGCAGACATGCAGATGCTGGAAACCTGGAGCAACACAATGGCTCTGGCAGCATCTTTGGGGGAAAATGGCCAATAACTGTGTTGGGTGGACACCATCTTTGAACACAAGGGTTAATCTGTACTGTCAGTATGCCCGTCTGTTTCCCTCACTGCTGTACACCCCAATTCCTGTCTGCAATGATCACCAGATGATCCACACCCCTAGACAATCATCTAACATCTGGCTGGCAAACTTCATTCCGCCCACATGGACTTCAGATAATCAAAAACACTCTTACCGATGTTCCAGTCACGTTCATTGGCTCTTATTTAAGCCGCATATAAATTTTTTAAATCTTCACTATTCAGATCTCTCCATCACTGTTAAGTCTTCTTTCAGCTAACCATCTACTCTTCAATTTCATCCAATTCTGTTCCCTTGTGCGTCACCATTAGTCATTGTTTCACCCTTGTGTGTCATGTCTTCATCTCCCAAGAGACAAAGCTTTGAATTTCCTCTCCAAGTTTATACTCTATGCTGCTTTTTAATAGTTCAAACAATCTCAAAGTTCAAAGTACATTTATTATCAATATACGTCTACATTACACAACCTTGAGATTTACCTTCTGGCAACCACAAAGCAAAGACACCCAAAAGAACCCATTCAAAGAGGTTGTCAAACACCCAGTGTGCAAAGGGAGAGAAAAAACAAATCACGCAACCAATAAAAGTAAGCAATTCATAGTCCGAACTGAAGTTTCTGAAAAAGAGTCCATCCACAGGCTCCAAGCCACAGCCTCAGTTCAATGGAGATTCGAGTAAATGTGGTGGAGTCTCTGGCCCCGAAGGTCCATCTTCATCATCATTATCTGCTGTGTCATGTGACATGGGCCATCAAGGTGCCTCAATCATGATTGTTCTTGGCAAATGTTCCTACAGAAGTGGTTTGCCATTGCCAGCTTCTGGGCAGTGTCTTTACAAGACGAGTGACCCCTGCCATCGTCAATATTCTTCTCAAATAGTATGCCTGGTGTCAGTGATCACATAACCAGGAGTTGTGATTTTTTTCTGAGCACAATTCGGCTTTTTGGCCCATCAAGCTCACTCTCCGATTTCATCATGGCTGATCCAATTTTCCTCTCAGCCCAAATCTCCTGCTTTCTCTCCATATCCCTTCATGCCCTGACTGATCAAGAATTTATCAACCTTGGCCCCCACAGCTGCCTGTGGCAATGGATTCCACAGATTCACCACCCTCTGGCTAAAGAAATTCCTCCCCATCTCCATTCTAAATGGATGTCCCTCTGGTCTTAGACTCTCCCACCATAGGAAACATCTTCTCCACATCCACTCTATCAAGGCCTTACACCATTTGAGAGGTTACGGTTAGGTCACCCCTCATTCTTCTGAATTCCAGTGAGTACAGGTCCAGAGCTATTAAACGCTCTTCATATAACAGGCCGTTCAATCCTGGAATCATTTTTCTGAACCTCCTTTGAACCTTCTTCAGTTTCAACACATCCTAAGGGGCCCAAACCTGCTCAGTTGAACCCTCACTAGTGCCTTATAAAGTCTCAACATTTCATCCTTTCTTTTATATTCTAGTCCTCTTGAAATGAATGCCAACATTGTATTTGCTTTCTTCAGCACAGACACAACTTGCAAATTAAGCTTTAGGGAATCCTATACAATGACTCCCAAGGTCCATTGTACATCAGTTTTTTTTTGTATTTTCTATCCATTTAGAAAATAGTCAACCCTTCCATTTCTTCTACCACAGCGCGTGATTATACAGTCCGCAGCATTGTATTCCATCTGCCATTTCTTTGCCATTCTCCCAACCCGTCTAAGTCCTTTTGTAGCCTCTCTACTTCCTCCATCTATCTTCATATCAGCTTCAAACTTTGCAGTAAAGCCATCAATTCCATCCTCCAAATCATTGACATATAATGTATAAAGAAGTGGTCCCAACACAGACCCGTGTGGAACACCACGAGTCACCGGCAGCCTTTATTCCTTTTATTCCCACTCTCGGCCTCCTGCCAATCAGTCACTGCTTTATCCATGCTAGAATCTTTCCTGTAATGCCATGGGCTTGCAGCTTGTTAAGTAGGCTCATGTGTGGCACCTTGTCAAAGGCCTTCTGAAAATCAAGTATACAACTTCAACCAATTCTCCTTTGTCTGTCCTGCTTGTTGTTTCTTCAAAGAGTTCCAACAGATTTGTCAGGCAAGATTTGCCCTTGAGGAAACCACACTGACTATGGCCTATTTTATCATGTGCCTCCAAGCACCCTGACACCTCATCCTTTATAATTGACTCAAACATCTTCCCAACCACTGAGGTCAGACTAACTGGTCTATAGTTTAATTTCTTCTGCCTCTCTCATTTCTTGAAGAGTAGAGTGGCATGTGCAATTTTCCGATCTTCTGGAACCGTTTCCAAAATGTAGTGATTCTTGATAAATCATTACTAATGCCTCCATAATCTCTTCAGCCTCCTCTTTCACAGCTCTAGGGTGTACACCATCTGGTCCAAATGACTTATCTACCTCAGACCTTTCAGTTTCTGAAGAACCTTCTCTCTAGTTATGGTGACTTCACACACTTCATGACCTCTGACACCTGGAACTGCTAGTCCCTTCCACTATGAAGGCACATGCAAAATACATATTCAGTTTGTCCACTATTTCATTGCCCCCATTACTATTACTCGCAGTGTTTTCCAGCAGTCCAATATCCACTCTCACCTTTCTTTTACACTTTATGTACCTGAAGAAACTTGCTATCTTCTTTAATCTTATTTGCTAGCTTACTTTCATATTCCATCCTTACTTTCTAAATGACTTTTTTAGTTTTTCTCTATTGGGTTTTAAAAGCTTCCCAGTTCTCTAACTTCCCACTAATATTTCCTCTATTTTATGCCCTCTCTTTGGCTTTTATGTTAGCTTTGACTTCTTTTTGTTAGCCACGGTTGTGTCATCTTCCTTTTGGAATACTTCTTCCTCTTTGGATGTATGTGTCCTGTGCCTTCCAAATTGCTTCCAGAAACTCCAGCCATTGCTGCTCTGCCTTATCCATGGCAGTGTTCTTCAGCATTCAATTCTGGCCAACTTCTTCTCCATGCCTCTGTCATTCCCTTCACTCCACTGTAATATTGATACATCTGACTTCAGCTTTTCCTTCTCAAATTTCAAGGTGAATTGTATCATATTGTGATCACTGGCCCCTAAAGGGCTCCTTTACATTAAGCTCTCTAATCAATTCCAGTTCATTGAACAACACTCAATCCAGAATAGCTGATCCTCCAGTGGGCTCAACCACAAGCTGCTCTAAAAAGCCATCTCATAGGCATTCTAGAAAATCCCCTTCCTGGAATCCAGCACCAACATGATCTTCCCAATCTACCTGCACATTGAAGTCCCTCATGATTATCGTAACATCGCCCCTTTGAAATGCATTTTCTATCTCCCATTGTAATTTGTAGGCCACATCCTTACTACTGTTGGGAGGCCCGTATACAACTCCCATCGGGGTCTTTTTACCTTGGCAGTTCCTTAGTTCTGTCTACCATGATTCAACACCTCCAACCCTTTGTCAACTCTTTCTAATAGTTTGATTTCACTTTTTAGCAATAGAACAACACCACGCCTCTGCCTTCCTGCCTGTCCTTTTGATACAAAGAGTATCCTTGGGCATTAAGCTCCCAGATATAATTTTCTTTCAACCATGATTAGTGGTGCTTACATCATACCTGCCAATCTGCAACTGTGCTGCAAGTTCATCTACTTTATTCTCTATACTGAATGTGTTCAAATATAACATCTTCAATCCTGCATTTACCTTTTTCAATTCTCTCCACCTTTTACATTGCAGCTCATCCTGTTGGCTGTTGCCCTATCACCAGCCTCTCCTCGCTACACATTGCCTCTGTTTGTAAGCCAGCTACCTCATCTTCAGAACTATTATCCGCTTTTCCTCCGATACTTCTTGCATTGAAATATATGCAGTTCAGGACACTAGTCACAACATGCTCAACCTTTTGATTCCTGACTTTGTTTGAGGTCTTACCAACACCGGCTTCCACAACCTCTCCACTACCTGTTCCGGCATTTTGGTTCCCAACCATCATGCAGCATTACCAAACCTTCCTGTGCCGCCTTCACTGGAAGAGAGCCCACTGATCCAAAAATATGCCTTCCCTCTGACACCAACTCCTTAGCCATGTATTAAACTGTACAATCTTCCTGGTTCTGCCCTCACTAGCATATGGTATGGGTAGCAATCCTGAGATCACACCCATGAAGCTCCTACCCTTTAACTTAGCACCAAACTCCTGATGCAGAACCTCGTCACTCGTCCTACCCATGTCATTGGTATCTACATGGAACAGAACTTCTGGCTGTTCACCCTCCCACTTAAGAATGCTGAGGACTCAGTGTGAGATGTTCCAGACCCTGGCACCCGGGGGGGGGGGGGTTAAAATATCATCCAGGAATTTTGTGCTTGCCTGCAGAAACTCTGTCCATTTCCCTAATTAATGAATCCCCTATCACCACAGCATGCCTCTTCTCCCCCCTTCCCTTCTGAGTCACAGAGGCAGACCCAGTGCCAGACACTGGACCAGTCTGTTAGGTCATTCCCCACACCAACCCCCTCCCCAACAGTATACAAAGCGATCTACCTGTTGTTGAGGGGAATGGTCACAGGGGTACTCTGCATTGGCTCCTTAACCCCTTTCAACTTCCTGACTGTCACCCAGTTTCCTGTGTCCTGCACCTTGGGTGTCCTTCCTCTCTATATGTCCTATCTATCGCCCCTTCAGTCTCCCGAATGATCTGGAGTTCAACCAGTTCCGGCTCCAACTCCTTAACATGGTTTGTTGGAAGCTGCAGCTGTACTTCTTGCAGTTGTAGTTGTCAAGGACACTGGAGGTTTCCCTGCCTTCCCACATACCACAAGAGGAGCCTGGCATCCCTACTGTTCTAGCTGAGCAGATAGAAAGAAGAGAATGAATAAATCTTGAGCTTTTCTCTCCTTTCCTTTGACTTAAGCCTCTCTTTGCTGGAGCCTTGAAGAGCTGAAGTCTGAATATCAGCACTCTGACTCTGTCCACTCGGACAATGGCCACTGCGCTTGTCCCTGCCTTCCTTAATTTGTCCTTGCTAATCAACCCCAAACACTGGTCAAAGCTCTTTCACGCTGTAATGAGCCACTGCGGCAGTGGACCTGACTGGAGTCCCCTCCTCTCAAAACTTTATATGTCCAGATTGGTTGCTGGTCAAAGCTCTTTTGCACCAGCTGCTCATATGACCATCCATCACCTGCTTCCATGGCTTCAAGTGACGTTGATCGGGTGGGGCGGAGGGGGTGGTTCTAAGTAGGTACACACCTTGCCCAAAGAGACCTGCAGGCTAGCTCAGGGAAGGAGTACCTTTGGTAGAGATGTGTCGCCACCCCGCCACTCAATACAATCTATAACAACAGAAAATGCATGAGGCTGTACCTGTGGAAAGTGAAATGGATTTAACGTTTCAACTTGAGGAAAAAGTGACCTGAAGTTGTAGAAGTTGAATGCTGAAAATATCCGATCGAGCATACTCCAGTATTTACAACATAGCTCTACACTGGAGAAAGCAATCACGGATTTCTTTACAGAGAACATGTACTCAGTCTGCAGAAGTGACCCTGATCTTCCAGCTTCTTGTAACTTTAATTCTCATCCCAGTCCCACTCTGAGTTATAGGTTGTAGTATTGTGCAAAAATCTTAGGCACATATACTGTAAATAGCTATGGTACCTAAGACTTTTGCACAGAACTGTAGTAAGTTTATGTATTGCACTGTACTGATGCCCAAAGGAAAACTAGTTTTCTGACATGTGAGTGATGATAAACTTGTTTCTGACATGGGTCTCTATTGTGAACTGAGAGCGGGAAGGGGCAGGGAGACGGAAATCATGTTTTGGAAAAGGGGGAGGGAGTGGGAAGCACCAGAGAGACATTCTGTAATGATCAATGAACCAACTGTTTGGAATCAAGTGACCTTGCCTGATGTCTCAGGGTTGGGTGTGTCTGCACCCACATCACGTCCCCTACCTCACACCTGGTGTTCCTTCTCTGCCACCTGTCCCACACCCCTCCCGCAGTGCTCCACCCTCACCAATCCCAACATCCTTTGCTCGCCAGATTTACAAATTTGTTCTTCACTCTACATTGACAAATAAGGTACAGTGCAAAAGACTTAGGCACCCCAGCTATATATACGTGCCTAACACTTTTGCACAGTACAGTAGTAAATTTAGGTAGTGCTGCCCTGTTGTAACGAGACCCGATGAACACTCAAGGAATGGCGTTTCCTATTTTATTTAGTAATGTCTGGATGCAATAGCAAAATCTACAATTTCAGGTAACTTGTTTTCTTTCTGGGGCAGTCTGCTGAAAGCCATCCATTTTGAAAATAGGTTTGAGATTTCCTCTGTCTGGTCTACCCATCGTTCATGCCTTTTATGTTCTTTTGATTATGCAGTGACTCTCCAGCTGTCATCATTTCATAGTTTTTATTCATTTCCACTCTCTCTGATTGTCTCCATTAAACCATCGACTGGATGATCCAGCTGGTTCCCATAGCAATCCTGACTTTGTCTCTAACAGGTGTATTACCTTGCTCTGCACATTTGTCCCAGAACCACACAACTTAAAACCACCTTGTTTCCTCTTCAAAGTTCAACGTCAAAATAAATTCATTATCAAAGTACGGTAGATATATGTCACCTTTTACTACCTTGAGATTTACCCACACCACCACGTTCAGGAACAGTTATTACCCCTCAACCCTCAGGCTCCTGAACCTGCCTGGGTAACTTCACTCAACTTCACTTACCTCATCACTGAACTGTTCCCCACAATCTAAGGGCTCTTCATCTTATGATCTTGATATTTATTGCTTCATTATTTATTCACTATTATTGTTGTTTTTTTATTCTGCATCTGTACAGTTTGTTGCCTTTTGCAGATTGGTCATTTGTCCGTCCTGTTGGGTGTAGTTTTCCAACAGTTCTATGGTGTTTCTTGGAATTACATGTATGAAAGCAAGAAAATAAATCTCAGGATTGTATATGGTAACATGTATGTACTTTGATAATAAATTTACTTTGAACTTTGAACTCTGATCTTCTCACAGTAGAACAAAGAAATACAATAGAATCGATGAAAAACCGTGCATAAAGAAAGAATGGCAACCAAAGTGCAAAAGCAGACAAATTGTGCAAAGACTAACGAAAAAGTAAGTAAATAAATAACACAGGGAACGTGAGTTGCAGTGCCCTTGAAAGTGAGTTGATAGGTCGTGGAATTGTTGCGGAGTTGGGTGAGTGAAGTTGTTCCCATTTCAGATAATGAGCCTTGGACCTGCGATGTTAACCTTAGAACCTCTTTTCATAAAGGCTGCCTAACCATCTGAGACTTCTTTCTTTCTTTAAGTATACATTCTTTAAAGCCTGTCTTTAAATAAGCCTCTGGTTAATGAAATAATGAAAAAAAGGTAATGATTAAATAAAAAATATTACCTCCCTATATTTCTTTGTGCTATTTAATTTCACACAGCATTTGTATGAATTCCTTTAAGCTGCTTAGCTATATTAAAAGATTTTGATTGGGGCATTAACATTAGTTTGTTTAAAGAGCCCATTTTAAAGAACACCTGTAGAGGCAAAAATTGGATGCCCTTTATCTCATTCAACAGAGTCGTTGCAAGATCTGTGCAGCGTTGCACAACATAGTTGTAAAGTGTAATGGGGTGAGCACCGCTAGCAAATGAAGTGGCTCCACTCAGTCTGGGGAGGAGTGTAGCATGGATATATATTAACTCTCTCAAACCCATGCCACCTTGCCAGTCTCCTTGGCATTTACAGGCATGGCACTGCAGCTGGTGGAGATGTTCACAGCTTCAGTGACTGAGACACAATCCTGATCTTTGATGTTTGAGTAGATTTGGCGTATGGTCACCGTGATGGCATAATTTACTTCCTGGCTCTCTGGTTTCCTCCCACATCCCACACACGTGCGAGTGACGCGAAGAATAGAATGATTATGCACATTAATACGAGGCTGAGAGCATGGTGCAGGAAGGAAGGGTTCAGGTTTTTGGATAATTGGTCTTTGTTCCAGGGACATTGGGATCTGTTTCGAAGGGATGGTCTACATCTGAACCGGAGGGGTACTAACATTCTTGCAGGAGTGTTTGCCAGTGCTGCTCGGGGGGGTTTAAACTAGATGTGCAGGGGGCAGGGATCCAGATCCAGAGGGTTGGTCAGAAGGAGCATGGGGTTAAATGTGTAGGTTTGGGTGATCTTGAGAAGGTCATCAAAATTCAGGGTGCAATTAGCCCGATGGAAGTTCAAGGAGCTGGGTTAGGTACAGTAGACAGTGTTTTAAGCAAAGAGAGGAGGAATGGGCTAAGAATTCTATACTTGAATGCGCGTAGTGTCAGAAATAAGACAGATGAGCTTGAAGCTCAGATGAAAATGGGGAACTACGATATTGTTGGGATAACGGAGACATGGCTGCAAGGGGATCAGGCCTGGGAATTGAGTGTACCAGGGTATACGTGCTATCGTAGAGACAGAAATATGGGAAGAGGAGGTGGGGTGGCCCTGTTGGTGAGGAATGAGATTCAGTCCTTAGCAAGAGGTGACTTGGGAACAGGGGAAGTAGAGTCTGTGTGGATTGAGCTGAGGAACAGTAAGGGTAAAAAGACCCTAATGGGTGTAGTGTACAGGCCCCCAAACAGTAGCGTGGATATTGGGTACAAGTTGATTAAGGAGTTAACATTGGCATGTGCTAAAGGTAATGCAGTCGTTATGGGAGATTTCAACATGCTGGTGAACTGGGAGAATCAGGTAGGTGCTGGACCCCAGGATAGGGAGTTTGTGGAGTGTCTAAGGGATGTATTTTTGGAACAGCTTGTGCTTGAGCCAACCAGGAACGAGACTATTTTGGACTTGGTGATGTGTAATGAACAGGAATTGATAAGTGATCTTGAAGTAAAGGAGCCATTAGGAAGTAGTGATCATAACATGATAAGTTTTTATCTACAATTTGAGAGGGATAAGGGCAGATCAGAGGTGTCAGTGTTGCAATTAAATAAAGGAGACTATGGAGCCATGAGGGAAGAGCTGGCCAAAGTTAAATGGGCAGATGCCCTGGGAGGAAAGACAATGGATCAGCAGTGGCAGATATTCTTGGGCATAATACAAAAGATGCAAAAGCAGTTCATTCCAATGAGAAGGAAGGATTCAAAGAGGGGGAAGGGGCCACAGTGGTTGACAAAGGAAGTCAGAGATTGTGTAGCATTAAAGAAAAAGAAGTATGACAGGGCTAAGATGAGTGGGAATACAGATGATTGGGAAAGTTTTAAGGAACAACAGATCTTAGCTAAAAAAGCAATACGGAGAGAAAAAATCAGGTATGAGCTCAGTCTAGCCAGGGATATAAAAGGGGATAGCAAAAGCTTTTTTAGCTATGTGAAGAGAAAGAAGATAGTTAAGAACAATGTTGGCCCCTTGAAGAATGAATTGAGAGAAATTGTTATGGGAAACAGGGAAATGGCAACAGAATTTAATGTGTACTTTAGATCTGTCTTCACCAGGGAGGACACAAGCAATCTCCCAGATGTATGGATGGGCCAGGGTCATAAGATATCAGAGGAATTGAGACAGATTGACATTAGGAAAGAAACTGTGATGAGTAGACTGGTAGGACTGAAGGCTAATAAATCCCCGGGTCCAGATGGTCTGCATCCGAGGGTTCTAAAAGAGGTGGCTCAGGAAATTGCGGATGCATTGGTAATCATTTTCCAACGTTCCTTAGATTCAGGATCAGTTCCTGAAGATTGGAGAGTGGTTCATGTTATCCCACTTTTCAAGAAGGGAGGGAAGGAGAAAACGGAGAACTAGCCTAACGTCAGTCGTGGGGAAGATGCTTGAGTCCGTTATTAAGGACGAAATAGTGGCACATCTTGATGGCAGAAATAGGATTAGGCCGAGCCAGCATGGATTTACCAAGGACAAATCCTGCTTGGCTAATCTGTTGGAGTTGTTTGAGGGTGTAACAAGGATGTTAGACTAGGGTAAGCCAGTGGATGTAGTGTACCTAGATTTTCAGAAGGCATTCGATAAGGTGCCACATAGGAGATTGGTGAGTAAAATCAGAGCTCATGGCATTGGGGGCAGGGTTTCAACATGGATAGAAAACTGGTTGTGAGATAGAAAGCAAAGGGTAGCAGTGAATGGGTGTTTCTCGGACTGGCTGGAGGTGACTAGTGGGGTACCACAGGGCTCTGTATTGGGACCACTGCTCTTTACGATTTATGTCAACGATTTAGATGAGGGCATTGAAAACTATATCAGCAAGTTTGCTGACGATACTAAACTGGGTGGCAGTGTGACATGTGAAGAGGATGTTAGGAGAATACAGGGAGACTTGGATAGGCTGGGTGAGTGGGCAGATACTTGGCAGATGTCATTCAATGTGAATAAATGTGATGTTATCCACTTTGGAAGCAGGAACAAGAGGGTAGAGTATTGTCTGAACAGTGTAGAGTTAGGTAAAGGAGAAATGCAAAGAGACCTAGGAGTCCTAGTTCACCAGTCAATGAAGGTGAATGAGCAAGTGCAACAGGCAGTGAAGAGGGCAAATGGAATGTTGGCCTTTGTTACAAGGGGAATTGAGTACAAGAGCAAGGATGTCCTTTTGCATTTGTACAGGGCCCTGGTGAGACCACACCTGGAATATTGTGTACAGTTTTGGTCTCCAGGTTTAAGGAAGGACATTCTGGCAATTGAGGAAGTGCAGCGTAGATTCACTAGGTTGATTCCTGGGATGGCAGGGCTATCTTACGCAGAGAGATTGGAGAAATTGGGCTTGTACACGCTGGAATTGAGGAGATTGAGAGGGGATCTGATTGAAATGTTTAAGATAATTAAAGGATTTGATAGGATTGAGGCAGGAAATATGTTCCAGATGTTGGGAGAGTCCAGTACCAGAGGGCATGGATTGAGAATAAGAGGTCAGTTATTTAAAACAGAGTTGAGGAAGAGCTTCTTCTCCCACCCAGAGAGTTGTGGAGGTGTGGAGTGCACTGCCTCGGAAGACGGTGGAGGCCAATTCTCTGGATGCTTTCAAGAAGGAGCTAGATAGATATCTGATGGATAGGGGAATCAAGGGATATGGGGACAAGGCAGGGACTGGGTATTGATAGTGAATGATCAGCCATGATCTCAGAATGGCGGTGCAGACTCGAGGGGCCGAATGGTCTACTTCTGCACCTATTGTCTATTGTCTATTGTCTATCCCAGCGACGTGTGGGTAGCTAGGGTAATTGGCCACAGCAAATTGTCTATAGTATGCAGGTGAGAGGTAGAATTGGAAATGAGTCCTGATAGGAACTTTGGGAGAAAAGAGCTAGCATTAGTGGCAACATTGAGGGACACGCTGGGTTGATGGTCCTGTTTCTGTTAATGTATGTCTTTCTGGCTCTAATTCCACAGCACTCTTTCATTTTGTTTTAACTTCATGCCTGGAACTTCTGTGAATAAATGAATAGATTATATTTAAAACTGAAAAGTTAAATGTGACTGAGACAAGCACTGTGCATCGTGACTGCCGGTTCAAAATTGATAGCACTTGAACTACTGATTAAAGATGCAATAGAGCAAATCCAGCGCATCTGAACCAATATTGTAATGAGCACTTCCAGCCTGTGTGGGGTGCCAGAGAGAGTTGGGCACCAAAGTTTTTGGAGCACCTACCTAATTGTTGTTAAACATTCAGATTTCCTTGTGTTTTTTCTTGAGCATCACATTCTTTGTAATGTGGTCTTCAGTGCTTTCTGTTTAAGCTTTTTAAGTTTACTTTGATAGGCTTGTACTAATTAAGCAAATGCCCGATTAGCACTATTCCCAGGGTCCTAGTTTTGAGAATGTTACATCTTGTGGTGTCATTTGGCTGACCTACCAATGCGCTTTTGGAATTATTATGAATAAACTCCCATTACCATCACCGGAGTCGGTCTTTCCTCTGCACCTGGGTACCGATATTGCCAGTACACATCATAACAAGTATGAGAAAATGCACTCATGCAATTTGTACAAAATTATATTTTGTACAGAATGCCTAGAAACTGGAATTGATCAATATTTGATTCCTGGGATGGAGGGACTGTCATCCTCCCTGGGTTATGAAAGGGTTCCATTTGTGAATTGTTTATAATGTCAACAATTCACAAATCAGAAATCGTTCCATAGACTGAGTTCCCAGGCAGAAGAAGATCCCCTTAGCAAATGGCCATCCACATGTACTGCCTCTACACAAGTCCAACTCCCTTTCCAAGTACTCACTTGAGATTGGATAGTAAGAGGAGAACCCATTGAAGTGTGCAAAATTCTTATGGGACTAGGCAGGGGAGACGAAGCGCGAATGGTTCTCCAGGCTGAGGTGTCTATATAGGGGTTGAGGAGAAATTTCTTGACCCAGGAGGTAATGAATCTTTGTAATTCTCAACCTAAAAGGGTTTGATGGATAAATGCTGAACTTGTTTAAAGAAGAGCCTGAAACTTATGGATGTTGAGGGAACCATGAAATATGGTATTAAAGTAGCAAATGGGATGGAAGGGAAAGATCAGATTTGATCTTATCGAATGAGAAGGAGACACATGGGGCATTATAAATGACTTACTTTTGCTTCATTTTTTTAAGTTCATGCATGTTGAAAATAGTCAACAGGTCAGGTAAGTCCTCTGGTGAGATAAACAGAGTTAATGTTTCATGTTATGATCTTCCATCAGAACTAAGAAAAGTTCCATCTAGGGCTGCGCGGTAGTATAGTGGCTAGCACAACGCTTTACAGCAACAGTGACCCAGGGTCATTTCCTGATGCTGCCTGTAAGGAGTTTGTACCTTCTCCCCATCACCTCGTGGGTTTCCTCTGGGTGCTCCAGTTTCCTCCCACTGTCCAAAGATGCACTGGTTGGTAGGTTAATTGGTCATTGTAAATTGTCCTGTGATTACACTAGGATTAAATTGGGGGATTGCTGAGCAGTGCAGCTCGAAGTGCTGGGAAGGTTTATTCCTTGCCATATCACAATAAATGAATAAATAAGTACCCCATCACCCCCTATTTCAAGGTCCCCTTAAAGCAATTTACTGAAATATCAGATTAGATATTTTCTTTTCAGTGGATATGTCAGTGTCTTGATTATTCACAATGCTGTCTCACTTCTTTGAGCTTTAAGAACCACTTCAGATGATGTTGTTTTAGTTGTGCCAAATCTGTGACCTGCCTTTCAGTGTTAGTTGCTTCACCTAGAGCCCGTCATGTTTGCACACAAATAAAAGCAGAAAATGTTGGAAACGCTCATTAGGATTACCTGTGGAGAGAGAAAGAGCGAATAATTGAAGTAATGAGAACTTGGAAAGAAAGAAAGCAAGTTAGTTTTTGGCAGCAGAGACAGTGAGGGGGAGATGGAGAGGACAGAGGGCATTCCTGAGTGTGTAGAGACATGGTTGCTATGGTGATAAACAGGGCTGCTGTGAAAAGAGGGAAGTCAGAGAAAGAAAATGCAAACAAAAGAATATCAAAGCTGCAGAATGCAGAGATGCCGGCAATGCTAAGAAGGTCAGGCAATGTTAACGAAAAGAGAAAAACCCAAGCCGGTACTTCTGCCTTCGCTTATTCAGCTGCAAGTGCCTGCCTCTCCAGGCTTTGCCTGTTGATGCTGTTTCCTTTCTCCTGCCCTCTTTAACTCATGAACTACCTGATTATTTCAGGCAAAATGGGCGTTGGTGGGGTTAACTATGACGTGAATATTGGTGGAGTTGCAGACAGTGAGGAAAGTTGTCAAAGGATATATCAAGATATAGATCAGCATGAAAGTTGAGAAGATGGTTGTCGAGTGTGATTCGGTGCACTCCAGGAGCACAACTGCAAGAATAAATGGCAGGATCATTTGGAGGATTGAGGTGCAGTATGACCTTCACGCGGAAGTCCATAGCTTCTGGAAACTGGTGACACTGATTGGCAGTGGTGATGAAGGCTTAAGACATGTTTGCCGTAGCGAGTTGGGGCACTGAGTACAATAGTTGATGAGTCATGTTGCAGCTGTATAAACCGAGCACATCTGGAGAAGTGTGCACAGTTCTCGTTGCCACCATACAGGAAGATTGTGAAGGCTTTAAAGAAGGTGCAGAAGAAGTTGTCTGGATTAGAGGGTATTGGCTAGAAAGAGGATTGTATAAGCTTGGATTGTTTTCTCTGGAGCATCAGAGGCTCAGGGACTCTGACAGAAGCATACAAAGCATTGAGAGCTATGGAAGGGTGGAACAGAGTCTTTCTCAAACACTGGAGAGCATAGCATGAGGTGAGAGGGGAAAAGTATAAAAGGGGAGCACAGGGCAATTATTTTTATGCAGAGATTAGCAAAAGGAGATGCAATAGCAAATTTAGAGGGGAATTTAGGCAGAGGCATGAATAGTGAAGGGGCAGCAACATGGACAGCATGCTGACAGATGTGATTAGTTAGACTGGTATCATGTAATGAAGGCCCTGTCCCTGTACTATACTATTCTACATTCTGTTTTCTTCACTGTCACTACTGCAGCCTAACATGATATCAGAGATGATTGGAAATATCCCTAAGCCAATCAGAGTCATCCCTCGTGCCCTATCTATCACTTCTACTCGCTCTGCTAACTAACTTCCCAGTTCTGGCGAGGATCTTCCACCTGAAACAGTAATCATGTTTCTATTTAGAGCCATAGAGAAGTACAGCACAGAAAAGTTTACACTGCCTCCTGCCATCAACATGCTCCTGGACCATAGCTTCCATAGCCCCACCATCCATGTTTCCATCCAGATTTTTCTTAAACATTGAAATTGAGCTTACATGAACACTTGTGCTGGCAGCTAGTTACACACTCACCACCCTCTGAGTGAAGAAGTTTCCCCTCATGTTCCCCCTAAACATTTCACCTTTCACCCTTAACCTATGACCTCTGGTTGTAGTTCCACCCAGCCTATGTGGAAAAAACCTCCTTGTGTTAATCCTATCTATACCCTCATCATTTTGTATACCTCTGTCAAATCTCCTCAATCTTCTACATTCTGAGGAATGCAGTCCTAATATATTCAATCTTCCCTTATCACTCAGGTCCTCCAGATCTGACAATGCCCTTGTAAATCTTCTCTGTACCTTGTTTACATCTTTTCTGTAGGTAGGTGATCAAAATTCTCCAAATCAGCCCTCACCAACATCTTATACAACCAACGTATCCAATTTTCTGTACTCAATACATTGATTTATGGAGGCCAATGTGCCACAAGCTTTCGTTATGACCCTACCTACCTGAGACACCACTTTCAATGAATTATGGATCTGTATTCCCAGATCCCTTTCATCTACGACACTCCTCAGTGCCCTGCCATTCACTGTGTAAGACCTACTCTGGTTGGTCCTACCGAAGTGCAAAACTTCACACTTGTCTCCATTAAATTCCATCTGCCATCTTTCAACCTATTTCTCCAGCTTCCAGATCCCTCTGCAAGCCATCATAGTCCTCCTTGCTGTTCACTACAACTCCAATCTTGGTGTCATCCACAAATTTGCTGATCCAATTAACTACATTATCATCTAGATCATTGATATAGATGACAAACAACAAAGGACCCAGCACTGATCCCTGGGGCTTTCCATTAGTCAGAGGTCTCCAGTCAGAGAGGCAACAATCTACTACCACTCTCTGGTTTCTCCCACAAAGCCAATGACTAATCCAATTTACAACCTCATCCTGAATGCCAAATGGCTGAACCTTCTTGACCAACCTCCTATGCAGAATCTTGTCAAATTCCTTACTAAAGTGCACATAGACAACGTACAATGCCTTGCCTTCATCCACTTTCCTGGTAACTTCCTCTAAAATCTGTCTAAGATTGGTTAAACATGACCAGCTATGTATGAAGCCATGCTATTATTAATCAGTCCATGACTTTCCAAATACTTATATATCCAGTCCCTTAGAATACCTTACAATAACTTTCTTACAGCTGATGTTAGACTCACAGGCCAATAATTTCCTGGTTTATGTTTAGAACCTAATTACCGAGTTAAAGGAAGGATATTAATAAGGCTGAAAGAGCGCAGAGAAGGTTTACAAGGATGTTGCCAGGACTTGAGAAACTGAGCTACAGGGAAAGGTCGAATAGGTTAGGACTTTATTCCCTGGAGCATAGAAGAATGAGGGGAGACTTGATAGAAGAATATAAAATTATGATGGGTATTGATAGAGTGAATGCAAGCAGGCTTTTTCCACTGAGGTTATGGGAGAAAAAAAACAGAGGACATGGGTTAAGGGTGAAGGGGGGAAAGTTTAAAGGGAACATTGGGGGGGGCTTCTTCACACAGAGAGTGTTGGGAGTGTGGAATGAGGTGCCAGATGAAGTGATAAATGCGGGCTCACTTTTAACATTTAAGGAAAACTTGGACAGGTGCATGGATGAGAGGTGTATGGAGGGATATGGTCCAGCTGCAGGTCAGTGGCAGAAAAATGGTTCAGCACAGCCAGGAAGGGCCAAAAGGCCTGTTTCTGTGCTGTAATGTTCTATGGTTCTAACCTTTCTTATCCAATGGAATAATTTTTGCTAAGCATCATTTAAATATCTCTGCTAGGCCAAAGCAATTTCTAACTTGCCTCCCATAGGGACTCAGGGAACACTTGTTAGGCCCTGGGGATTTATCCACCCTGATTTGCCTCAGGATAGCAAGCACCTCCTCCTTTGTAATTTGTACATGGTCCATAAAGTTCTTGACACTTTCCCTCACTTCTATAGACTCTGTATCTGTGCCCCAAGTAAATATAGATGTAAAGAAAGCATTTAAGATCTCCCCTATCTGTTTTGGCTCCACACATGGATTAGCAGTCTGGTCCTTTGCAATCCTTTAGCTCTTAACATATCTGTAGAATCCCTTGGGATTTCCCTGCACCTTGTCTGCTGGAGCAACTTCATGCTTTCATTCAGCCTTCCAAATTTCTTTATTATGTGGACTTTTGCATTTCTTGTACTCCATAAGCACATCACTTGTCCAAAGTGCCTACACCTGCTAGGCATCCCATTTTTTCTCTTAACCAGGGCCTCAATATCTCTTGAAAATCAAGGTTCCCTACACTTGTTATTTCTACCTTTTATTCTGACAGACACATGCAAGCTTTTTACTCTCAAAATTTCACTTCTGAAGGCCTCCCACTTTCCAAGTACACCTTTGCCAGAAAGCAGCCTGTCCCAATCCACTCTTGCCAGATCATTTTTGATACCATCAAACAGCTTTATTCCAATTTAGAGCCTCAACCCACGGGCTTTTAGCATATTTACTTTGTAACTAATGGCATTGTGATCACCAGATGCATAGTCTTCCCCTACACAAATTTCTGTCACCTAATAGCAGATCCAGTACTGCACTCTCTCTCTTTGGGACTTCCAAGTACTGATGAAGGAAACTTCCCTGAACACATTTGACAAACTCTATCCCATCTCGTCCTTTGACAGTATGGAAATCCCAGTCAATAAGTGGAAAGTTAAAATAACCTACTATAGCAACCTTATGTTTCTTGTAACAGTCTGCAATCTCATATCAAATCTGTTCCTCCAGGACAGCTGAACGGTCTGTAAAATAGCCCCATTAACGTGGTCATACCTTTTTTATTACTCAATTCCACTGATAATACTTCACTAGATGAGCTCAATAGTCTGTTTTGACAGTGCATTGCTGTGACATTTTCCTGACTAGTAATTCCCCCCCCCCCTTTAATCACTCCCGTTCTATCATGTCTAAAACAACGGAATCCCAGAATATTGAGCTGCAAGTCCTGCCCCTCCTGCAACCAAGTCTCATTAATAGCTATAACACGATAATTCCAGATGTTGATCCATGCCCTGAGCTTTCCCTAGACGCTGCCTAAAGTACTGACTACAGTCGGCTCTTCTTATCTGCATGCACGGATTCAACCAACCACAGAGCGGGAGAACCCAGAAGTTCTCTCTCCAGCACTCATAACTTGAGCATACACAGACTATTTTTTCTTGTCATTATTCCCTAAACAATACAGTATAACAACTATTTGCATAGAATTTACATTCTATTAGGTACTATGAGTAATCTAGAGATAATTTAAAAGTACAGGCAGTCCTTGGGTTATGAAGGAGTTCCATTCCTCTGTCTGTCTTTAAGTCGGATTTAAAGTTGAAACAGGTACATCCGGTATTATTTAGCGTCAGTTAGTCAAACGTTTTTCTTAGTATGTAGTACTTATTTTACCTTCCGATGCTTATAAAACACTTAGGAAACATACGAATTTTAATAATCAAACCACTGTGTTGCTTAGTAATACTTGTAGCTTTCATCGGGGCAGGGCCTTTCAGATTCTCCATTAAAATTGTTCCGATCATTGACCGACTGTAGCCTAACGCTTTTCCAATGACGTTTCACCTCTTTCTGATCGCTTTATTACTTCCACCTTATTTTCAATCGTGATTGTGATTATTTTTGTAAACAGAAACATTACTGATTCAGAGCTGCGCCAGGTCCTAACACCCACCGCACTGAGACAGGTTAAATAAACTCCGGGGTTCCGCAAAGAACACCGTATTCAGACAGGTTAAATAAGGGACTTGAGCATCCGTGATTTTTGATATCCACAGGGGGGGCCCGGAATCAATCCGGAGGGCCGACTGTAATTCCAACTATAAAAATATACAAGTTTTCAACATCTGCCAGTTCTTAGGTGTTCTTCTCTGCACAGGCACTGATATGCCAATGTCAGGTTACATAATATATCTGACACAGGCCTATCTTCAGTTCCCAGATGATCTTATCAGAAGTTCAGACCTTTATAAGGCTTCTGTGTTAATGAAAAGCTGTTTTTCTAACCACTTTCTGTTGACAGATGAGTCTAAACAAACTAGCGATTTAACTTGAATGCACAGCTGTCAACTTCACAATGGGAAGGACTCTTTTCATTGAAAGACTTGGAGTGGACCTAGAGAGTCTAGGACCAGAGGGCACTAACTCAGAAATAGAAGGATGTCTTTTGGAATGGAGATGAGGAGGAATTCCTTTAGCAAGAGGAGATGAATCTGTGGAATTTGTTGCCACAGGCGGCTGTGGAGGCCAAAGCATTGGGTATATTTAAAGCGAAGGTTGTTAGGTTCTTGATTAGTAAAGGTGTGAAAGGTTATAAGGAGAAGACAGGAAAATAATTCTTCTTCTTCTTGGCCTCTGCCGATCAGAGTTGACCATGGATAGTGCATCCTAGCTGTCCAGGGCAGTACGATATAGAGAGTGAGCAGGCTCCTCCTCTCCACACATCTGATGAACCCAAAGGAACGGCAGAGACCAATACAGTTTGGCACCAGTGGTGTTGCAGGAGTTGCCAGTCAGCATTGAACTCAATGTAGGACTGCCTTAGGGACTCTGGTTCTGGAATTTTCCCTCAGGGTTTACTTCCAAAACCTTCCCCATGTGTGGGTATAGCCACAAGGCAGCAAAGGTTTGAGATCAGAATTTTCCTTCTCCGCGAGGAACTGCTTGAAGTGACTGATTTTAAGGCACCACTAACCTGCCTTTGCTCCTTCTGTCAGTAGAAACGGTTCTGCCGGGCTTCGTAGTTAAGCCACACGTGAAGGCCAGAAGCTGGACTTGGTTGTCAATGGTGGAGCTACACACCATTGGGAGAATTTATTAGGCAGTGGGAGCTTGTCCGCACTATCACCCCTGGCTGTAACAACCTTAAGGAACCAGGATAATAATAATAGAACATCTTTTCATACAGATGATGCACTTCAAAATACTTCATAATAAGATAAAGTGCAAACATCAAATTAAAATTTAAATAAAAAATAAAAATAAATCTGAAAATAAAAGACAAAAAAAATCAGTTAAAAGCAAAGTTAAACAAGTAGGTTTTGAGCTGGTGCTTAAAATTGAGATTATAAAATGAAAATGATTCTGTGATGTACTCTGGTCCCAGACCATCGAGAGATTTAAAAACAAGTAAGAGAATTTCAAAATCAATTCTAAATGAAACAGGAAGCCAATGCAGAGTAGCTGAATCAGGAGAGACATGTTTCCTCATCCTGGTTTTGCTTGGAAGTGTAGCAGTGACGTTCTGAATGAGCTGAAATTTGCCATTAGATTGTTTTGGAAGGCCAGTAAAAAGTGCATTGCAGCATCTCGTCTACTCGATATAAAGGTGTGAATTAGTGTTTCAGCATCATTATATGGCAGAAGCAGGTGTGCCTTTGCAATAATTCTTAAGTGTAGAAATCCTGGCCTGGTCACTTCCTTTCTGTGGAATTTGAAATTCAAATCTGATTCAGGGTTAACACCCAGACTTGTGACTTCTGATTTTACTAGGGGAGCCAAATTCTTAAGTTTAGCAACAAATTTATCTCTTTTGGCTTGGGGATGAATCAAAAGTATTTCAGTTTTACCTTCATTTAGTTTGAGGGAATTATTGCTCAGCCAGTGGTTTATTGCAGCCACACCAGAAGTCAGAGAAGACAGGGAGTTACTGTATCATCATCAGACTCAACCGAGATGTACAATTGTCTGTTATCTGTATAACTGTGGAAATCAAGCTGATGCTCTCTAATGATGTCTCCTAAGGGAACCAAAAAAGCTTCCCTGAGCAAGATCAGAAGCTCAGTCTTCGAAAATGCGTCTCCAAGACAGACAAAATATTTTTTTCCCCTAAGATATATGAATGAAACCAATTACCAGAGAGGCCAACCCAGTTCTCAAGGTGATCTAGGAAAATGTTCTGGTCAACTTTATTGAAGGTAACACTAGAATCTAGAAGAGTGAAAATTGAGACTCTTGGCATTAGTGCTGAGAATTGACAATTTTGATAAGGGCTGTCTCTGTGCTGTGGTTTGTTCTAAAGCCTGATTGTAACTTTTCTAGAATATTGTTTTCATTCAGAAAGTTGTTGGGTTGGTTGAAAATGACTTTCTCAAGAACCTTGCCCAGGAATGGAAGATTTGATATAGTTAGCTATTCCCTCACTATCAGGGTTTGGCTTTTTAAGTAGGGTTTGACAGCTGCAATTCTGAAGGCAACTGGAAAAACATGTGTCAAGGGATATGTTCATAATTTTCCTAACAGAATTAAAAACTCTATTAAACCAGTCCTTATATTGTGTTGTGGTTGGTCTGGAGTTTTTTTTTGTGTTGTGGGGCTTGGGGAGGATATTAAGTTTACTTGTCTTCAATTTAGGTGCTTTTTTTAAATTCTCTTTCTCCGTATCATATTGTCATTGTATGCATAATTTTGCACTGTATTAATGTTCCTCATTGTGATTTGGGGTTTTTTAATCTGTAAAATGTATAAAAAAAACTATTTAAAAAAAAGTGTGGTAAAGTCAGGGTTGAGGGGAAAATAAATCAGCCATGATAGAATGGTGGAGCAAACTTGATGGGCCAAATGGCCTAATTCTGCTCCCACGTGTTAGGCTCTTATGCTCATTCTTCATTTATGATTGTTCAATATCACTTTGTCCTTTCGTGGAAGCTTTCTCTCTGCACATTGGCTGCCATGTTGCCCATGTCATACAGTAATAACTCAGCAATTCAACACACTCTGGATGTGTCAGGTGGTGGTTAATCATGCCTGCCTGTTAATCTGGTAGCAGCCTGTGAGTTACCAATACATACCAATTGGTCTATTATAACACTTACCAATTATATTTAATGTAATTGTCATCCAGTTGTTTCATCATTCTGCTGGAAACTACATTCCACTCAATTAAACACATTTTAATGGGAGCGTTAATACTCATTTCTGATCTGACAGCGAGATTTGACCTTTGACCCAGGGTTTCATTCAGTGCTGCTCTATCTCTAGCCCTGATGCACCAAAAATATTGTCCTGATTGTGGCTGCAGTCCACCCTTAGGCCCTGATATTGATGCAGATCCTCCTTCAGTGCTGTCACAATCCCACTCCCGGAGGATGGCTCAGAATGGGACCCAGATTCTCCCTCAGTGATGTCCCATTACCAGCTCACACTCTCCCCCAATATGATTCTATTACTGCCTCAGATTCTCCCTTAGTGTTGTCCTGTTCATGGTCTAGGTCTTCCCAGGAATGTCCTCATCCTGTTCTAAAGAGTCAATTTCTGCTGCAGGTCAGGGAGTGAATCGAAAAGAGTCAATGGTACACTTCACCTAATTGTTAGCTCCATCACAAGCATTAATATGAAAAGTTTGTACCAGCATAAACTCCCTTATATCGATGTTACAGATCGACCAAGAGAATTCATCATCACTGGTTCTTTAAAGGATTATGATTTATAATTCCAAATGTCATCATTTACAGTTAAAAGACATCAATTTCATTGTCCTGCCCATTACAGTCAACCTCAACAGAGTTAATTGATGTTACCATAGAACCATAGAACATTACAGCACAGAAACAGGCCTTTTGGCCCTTCTTGGCTGTGCTGAACCATTTTTCTGCCTAGTCCCATTGACCTGCACCTGGCCCATATCCCTCCATACACCTCTCATCCATGTCCCTGTCCAAGCTTTTCTTAAATGTCAAAAGTGAGCACACATTTACCATTTAATCTGACAGCTCATTCCACACTCCCACCACTCTCTGTGTGAAGAAGACCCCCCCCAATGTTCCCTTTAAACGTTTCCCCCTTCACCCTTAACCCATGACCTCTGGTTTTTTTCTCCCCTGGCCTCAGTGGAAAAAGCCTCCTTGCATTCACTCTATCTATACCCATCATAATTTTATACAACTCTATCAAATCACCCCTCATTCTCCTACACTCCAGAGAATAAAGTTCTAAGCTATTCAACTTTTCTCTGTAACTCAGTTTCTCAAGTCCCAGCAACATCCTTGTAAACCTTCTCTGCACTCTTTCAACCTTATTAATATCCTTCCTGGAATTAGGTGACCAAAACTGCACACAATACTCCAAATTCAGTCTCATCAATGTCTTATACAACCTCACCATTACATTCCAACTCTTATACTCAATACTTTGATTTATAAAGGCCAATGTACCAAAAGCTCTCTTTACGACCCTATTTACTTGTGATGCCACTTTTAGGGAATTAATGTATCTGTACTCCCAGATCCCTCTGTTCTACTGCACTCCTCAGTGTCCTACCATTTACCTTGTATGTTCTCCCTTTGTTTGACCTTCTGAAGTGCAATACCTCACATTTGTCTGCATTAAACTCCATCTGCCATTTTTCAGCCCATTCCTCCAACTGGTCCAAATCCCTCTGCAAGCTTTGAAAACTTTCCTCACTGTCTACTACACCTCCAATTTTTGTATCATAAGCAAATTTGCTGATCCAATTTGCCACATTAACATCCGGATCATTGATATAGATGACAAATAATAATGGACCCAGCACTGATCCCTGTGGCACACCACTAGTCACAGGCCTCCACTCAGAGAAGCAATCCTCCACTACCACTGTCTGAATTCTCCCATTGAGCCAATGTTTAATCCAATTTACTACCTCACCATGTATACTTAGTGACTGCAACTTCCTAACTAACCTCCCATGTGGGACTTGTCAAAGGCCTTACTGAAGTCCATGTATAAAACATCCACTGCATTCCCTTCATCCACTTTCCTGGTAACTTCCTTGAAAAACTCTAATAGATTGGTTAAACATGACCTACCACGCACAAAGCCATGCTGACTTTTTCTAATAAGTCCCTGTCTATCCAAATACTTGTAGGTCCTATCTCTTAGTATTCCTTCCAATAATTTACCTACTACCGATGTCAAACTGACCGGCCTATAATTTCCTGGGTTACTTTTTGAGCCTTTTTTAAACAACGGAACAACATGAGCTATCCTCCAATCCTCCGGCACCTGACTCGTGGATATCAACATTTTAAATATTTCTGCCAGGGCCCCTGCAATTTCAACACTAGTCTCCCTCAAGGTCCAAGGGAATACCCTGTCAGGTCCTGGGGATTTATACTCTGATTTGCCTCAAGGCAGCAAGCACCTCCTCCTCTTTAATTTGTATAAGTTCCATGACCTCCCTACTTATTTGCCATGTTTCCATAGACTCCATTCCAGTTTCCTTAGTAAATACAGATGCAAAAAACCCATTTAATATCTGTCCCATTCCTTTTGATTCCATACATAGCCGACCACTCTAATCTTCAAGAGGACCAATTTTATCCCTTACTATCCTTTTGCTCTTAACATACCTGTAGAAGCTCTTAGGATTATCCTTCACCCTGACTGCCAAAGCAACCTCATGTCTTCTTTTAGCCCTCCTGATTTCTTACTCCAATAAGTATTTTCTTACTCTTTTTATACTCCTCAAGCATCTTATTTCCTCCTCGTTGCCTATACATGTTATACATCTCTCTCTTCTTCTTTATCAGAGTTCCAATATCCCTCGAGAACCAAGGTTCCTTATTCTTATTCACTTTGCTTTTAATCCTGACAGGAACATACAAACTCTGCACTCTCAAAATTTCTCCTTTGAAGGCCTCCCACTTACCAATCACATCCTTGCCAGAGAACAACCTGTCCCAATCTACACTTTTTAGATCCTTTCTCATTTCTTCAAATTTGGCCTTTTCCCAGTTTAGAACTTCAACCCAAGGACCAGATCTATCTTTATCCATGATCACGTTGAAACTAATGACGTTATGATCACTGGAACCAAAGTGCTCCCCTACACACACTTCCGTCACCTGTCCTAACTTATTTCCTAATAGGAGATCTAATATCGCACCCTCCCTAGTTGGTACATCTATATATTGATTTAGAAAACTTTCCTGAACACATTTCACAAACTTTAACCCATCTAGACCTTTAACAGTATGGAAGTCCCAATGAAAATCCCCAACAATCACAACTTTCTGTTTCCTGCAGTTATTTCTCTGCAGGTTTGCTTCTCCAATTCTCGCTGACTATTGGGTGGTCTATAATACAGCCCGATTAATGTGGTCATACCTTTCCTGTTTCTCAGCTTCAACCATATGGCCTTGGTAGACAAGCCCTCTAATCTGTCCTGCCTGAGCACTGCTGTAACATTATGCCTGACTAGCTATGCCACACCCCCACCCTTCATTCCTCTGCCTCTATCACGACTGAAACATCGGAATCCTGGAACATTGCGCTGCCAGTCCTGTTCCTCCTGTAGCCAAGTTTCAGTAATGGCTATGATGTCACAATTCCACGTGTCAATCCAGGCCTGCAGCTCATCTGCCTTTCCCACAATACTCCTCACATTGAAATAGACACACCTCAGAAGATTATTACCACCACACACAATCTTACTATTTGTGACTTTGCATGAACTACTAACATCATTTATTTTTACCCCCGTTCCACTATTTACTCTGGCGCTCTGGTTCCCATCCCCCTGCATATCTAGTTTAAACCCTCCCCAATAACACTAGCAAACCTCCCTGCAAGGATATTGGTCCCCTTGTGGTTCAGGTGTAACCCATCTCTCTTGTACAGGTCCCACCTGCCCCAGAAGAGGTCCCAATGATCTAGAACTCTGAAACCCTGCCCCCTACACCAGTTCCTCAGCCATGTGTTCATCTGCCAGAGCATCCTACTCTTACCCTCACTGGCACGTGGCACGGGCAGCAATACAGAGATTACTGCCCTCGAGGTCCTGTTTTTCAACTTCCTACCAAGCTCTCTGTACTCACTCTTCAGGACCTCCTGACTCTTTCTACCTATGTCATTGGTACTGATGTGTACCATGACATCTGGCTGTTCACCGTCCCACTTCAGAATGCTGTGCACCTGATCAGAGACATCCCTGACCCTGGCACCCAGGAGGCAACAAACCATCCGGGAGTCTCTGTCACGACCACAGAATCTCCTGTCTGTACCCCTGACTATGGACTCCCTTATTATTACTGCTTTTCTCTTCTTCCTCCCTCCCCTCTGCACTGCAGAACCAGACTCAGTGCCAGAGGTCCGGCTGCCACAGCTTGTCCCAGGTAAGCCACCCCCCCTCCCAACAGTATCAAAATCAGTTGAAGCAACTATTTATATGAACAGGAAAGGAAGTCAGTCACCAGGTACCAAACCCTACGGCTGGACAGGGATGTGTTTAGGTCAAAGCATTTCTTTGTTGTTATTTTAAACAAATCACATCAGGGTAATGGATTAAAGGTGAAACTCTCAGGTTTCTGTTTTCATATGAGGAGCTACTACCCATAAGCAGTGAAAGTGCCCCCATGTTGTCTGTGTGGAGTTTATCTGCTCCCCCAGTGACTGCATGAATTTCTTTTGGGTGCTTTGGTTTCCCAGTTATGGAACCAGCAGGCTATGTAGCCACTGAAGATTGTCCCTACTATATAAGTGGTGGTGGAGTTGGTGGAAATGGGTTATGAAAGGATGGATGTCAGAATCAGATTTTCTTATCACCAGTATCGTAGGTGCTTGGTATTTGGCATGGACTCAGCAGGCCTGTATCTCCACATCTCTCTCTTCCTTTCTCTGAAACACTGCGAGTGCTCAACAGGCCTGACTGTTACTGAAATTGGAGCCGCTTTCTAATTGTCACATGTACCGATACAGTGAAAGGCTGGCCTTGCACGCTGTTCCTGCAGATCACATTGCGTCGAGGCAGAAGAAGGTAAAGCAGTAACACTGTAGAATAAAGTGGAAGAGCTGCAGAGGAAGTGCAGTGCAGGTAAGCAATAAAGTTCAAAATCATAACAAAAGTCCAGCTTACCGTACTAGGGAACTAATAAAGCGTATGACTTTATAGTCTTATCCTCGAGCCTGGTGGTAAGTATGTACTTTTAGGAATTGGTATCTTCTCCCTGATGGGGGAATCGGAATCAGATTTAATACCACTGCCCTATGTTGTGAAATTTGTTGTTTTGCGGCAGCAGTACATTGCAATACAAAATAATAAAAACTATAGATTACAATAAGATATATATATATATACACATACACACACACACACACACACACACACACACACACACACATATACATGTATGTGTATGTGTATGTTATCACAGGCAGCTGTGGAGGCCAGGTTGTTGGGTGTATTTAAGGCAGAGTTTCATAGGTTCTTGATTGGACATGACATATATTATTAAATAAGTAGTGTAAAAAAAGAGTAAAACAAAAAAAGAAATTAAATACTGAGGTAATGTACATGTGTTCAATGTTCATTCAGAAATCTGATGGCAGTGGGGAAGAAGTTGTCCCCAAAACATTGAATGCATGTCATCAGGCTCCTATACCTTCTCCAAGAGGTTGTGTACAAGAAGGGCCAGAGTTGCCTCTACTTCCTGAGGAGACTGAGGTCCTTTGGAATATGCAGGCCTCTCCTTCACATGTTCTACTGATCTGTTGTTGCTAGTATAATCCTCTATGCGGTGGTGTGCCTGGGCAATGGCATTGACACAGGTGATGCCAACTGGCTTAATAAACTGATTAGAAAGGCTGGCTCTGTTATAGGAGTCAAACTGGACACACTGGTGGCTGTGGTAGAACAAAAAACTCTGTGGAAAATCCTGGCAATTCTGGACAATGTTTCTCACCCTCTGCATGCCACCTTGGCTGAACAGAGGAGTACTTTTTCTAATAGACTAAGACAACTGTGATAGATGAAGTCATTCTTACCCTTGACATTAGGCTCTATAATGAGCCAACATATAGCTGGGGAAGTGATGAGCCCCTCATGATAGGCTGTTTGTGGTAACATTTTTATTCTTTCTACTTCTAATATTTGTATATCTGTGAACTTGTAATGCTACTGTGACACTGTAATTTCCTTTGGGATCTATAAAATATCTATCTATCTATCTGATGGTAGCAATGGGAAGAGGGCATGTCCTGGGTGATGGGGGTCCATAATGATGGATGCTGCCTCTCTTAGGATGCCTTTTGAGGATGTCCTCGATGCTGGGGAGGCCAGTGCCCACAATGGAGCTGGCTGAGTTTACAAATTTTTGGAGCTTTTTCTGATCCTGAGTGGCCCCTCCATAACCTGTTAGAATGCTCTCGAGGGTACATCCGCCAAAATTTAAGAGAGTCTTTGGTGACATCACAAGTCACCTCAAACTCCTAATGAAATGGTGCACTGCCATGCCTTCTTTGTAATTGCATTAATACATTGGTCTCAAGATAGACCTTCAAAGATGCTGACACCCAGGAGCTTGAAACTTATAGATGGTATTTGAGCTATGCCTCGTCTCACAGTCATGGGTGAAGGGAGAGGAGAGCAGTGGGCTATCAACGCACCCTTGGGGTGCGGCAGTGATGAGGTGATGAGGTGGAGATGTTATTTCTGATCCATATGGACTACGGTCTCCCAATAAGGAATCAAGGATGCAGTTGCAAAGGGAGGAATAGAGGTCCAGGTTTTGTCCAGTTAGCTGTGAGAGTCCCTGGTCCATTTCCGACACTTCCATCCCCTTTCTCGATTTCTCTGTCTCTATCTCTAGAGGCAGCTCATCTACTGATGTCTATTATTAACCCGCAGATGCTCACAGATACCTGGACTATACCCCTTCCCATTCTGTTACTTGCGAAAATGCCATCCCCTTCTCTCAGTTCCTCAGTTTCCACCACATCTGCTCTCAGGATGATGCTTTTCATTCTAGAACAGAGGAGATGTCCTCCTTTTTCAACAAAAGAGGCTACCCTTCCTTCACCATCAACACTGCTCTCAATGGCATCTCTTCTCTTTCATTCACGTCTGCTCTCATCCCATCCTCCCGCCACCCTACCAGGGATAGGGTTCCTCTTATCCTCACCTACCACCCCACCAGCCTCCGCGTCCAGCACATAATCCTCCGAAACTTCCGTCATCTCCAACGGAATCCCACAACCCAGCACATCTTCTCTTCCCTTCCACTCTTTTACGCGACTTCCTTGTCCATTTGTCCATGTTCACTGACCTCCCTCCTGGCACCTACCCTTGCAAGATGAACAAGGGTGCCACTCAGGGCCCCAGACAGTCCTTCCAGGTGAGGCGACACTTCACCTGTGAGTCTGCTGGGGCCATATACTGAGTCCGTCCTCCTGGTGTAGCTTCCTGTATAACGGTGAGGCCCGACGTAGATTGGGAGACTGCTTCGCTGAGCAGCTATACTCCATTCGCTAGGAGAAGCAGGATCTCCCAGTGGCCACCCATTTTAATTCTACTTCCCATGTCCATTCTGATATGTCAATCTATGGCCTCCTCCACTGTTGCGATGAGGCCGCACTCAGGTTGGAGGAACAACTCCTTATATTCCATTTGGGTAGCCTCCAACCTGAACACCAATTTCTCAAAGTGCTGGTAATGTTCCCTCTCCTTCATCGTGCTTCATCCCCTTTCCCTCCCTCACCTTATCTCCTTGCCTGTCCATCGCCTCCCTCTGGTGCTCCTCCCCCCTTTTCTTTCTTCCATGGCTTTCTGTCTTCTCCTATTCAATTCCCCCTTCTCCAGCCTAATCAATGTCCCAGCTCTTTACTTCATTCCTCCCCCTACAGGCTTCACCTATCACTTTGTGTTTCTCCCCTCCCCCACCTTTTAGATCTAACCCATCTTTTTTCCTCCAGTCTTGTCGAAGGGCCTCAGCCTGAAACGTCAACTGTACTTTTATCCACTGATGCTGCCTGACCTGCAGAGTTCCTCCAGCATTTTGTGTGTGTTGCTTGGTCAAATAAAAAAATTCCAATAACCTTCCTAGTGCAGTTAGTGGTGGGCTAAGATTGGAAGCCCAGATCCTGTCATCTAGAACTGATAGGAGGCTCACCAGAAGGATAGGCTGCAGGAGTGGTATTGGCTTATTTTAGGGATATTGAGGGAGAGTGGGATCTGAAGCATGTTGGATCTTAAAGAATAATTAGACTACTGAACAATTGCCTGGTGCTATGAAATGAATTCTTGACATCACAATCTACCTAATTCTGGTGTTGTATCTTATTGTCTACCTACAGGGCACTTTCTCTGTACCCATATGTTATTTTTTCTGCTTAAAATTCAGCTCATCTGGAAGTCTCGTCTTTGTTTCCTTTCTGCAACTTGTTCACACATTGATCTCATCATTGCACGTCAATTCCCTGTCTATGGAAAAGCGGGGTGGAGATACGTCTCTACCGAAGGAGGTGTAGGGCACTCCTTCCCTCTGCTGGCCAGCTGGTCACCCTTGGGTGAGGTGTAGCACCTGCTTAGCCTCCCGCTCAGGGTCACGTGAAGCCATGGGAGTAGGTGGTGGATGGTCATACGTCTTGTAAAGACACTGCCCAGAAGAAGGCAATGGTAAACCACTTCAGTAGAAAAACTTGCCAAGAACAATCATGGTGATGGAACGACCGACGTCACGTGAACAACTCCCAGTCCTATTCTAAATACAAAGAGCTGAAGTGCTTTGAATCCATTATGTACATTCAGACAAGCAAGTAATTCTTTGTAGACCTTTCTACTGGCACTTTACAGTCTACATACTGTATATCAAGCTGCGGTGTCCTGGGAGGGGTAGCACCTCTGGTGAAGGGGCTTGTGGCGTCCATTCCAGGGCAGCCCACTCATCTGTGGCTCCCACCAGACACTCAGCCCACATTGTGGCTCCAAGTAGCTCTTCGCAAGTGACAGCAGCCACACCCTGCGGTACTCCCCTTTGACAAGTGGGCAAAGCCAGGAGAAGGTAGCCAGAGGCCTTATACCCTGCAGTGCTAGGGACACGCCTGTCTAGCATGTGAAGTCAGATCTGGCGGCTGGGCAGATGAGATCTACTGTGAGATCCAACGGCCAGGAAGGCAATTCTGCAACATTCTGTAGAGAGCGAAGGGTTTGACAGGCTGAGAAGAACGCCATGGATATCCAATGCAACCAAGGAAGACCACAGTTTGTGATGCTTGTTTGTACCACTGGACCCTGACTTCTGAGGTCAAGAGAGTGGAACTGCCCCAGGGCAATGGCTTTTCCACTTTACCAACTCCTGATGGCACAGGTCTCCTGCCATCATCAAACGTGGCAGACAAGCACCACTTCATGTGACTGTACGGTATGAATTTATGCAGGAAGACATAGCTGATAGCCCTGTTTCATAAGCAGCAGTGTCTGAATTTTCAGGACCGTGTGTCATACTTTCAGTTATCATCTCTTGTGTCATTATTCAACACAACAACCCATCATACAATAGACATGATCATGAATAATTGATCTTCAATGCTGAAAATCCCAAGCATTCACAATGCACAATCTATGGAGAAGAATACTATTAATAAGCTTTGAGCATTTTGTTAAACTCATTATGTTTGTTGTTACTTTATCAAGTTTAACATCTCTGTGCATCCATCTAATTGTCCTTCACCCCACCCCCAATTAGGCTAATGACATTTGAACTTAAGTCTTATATACAGTAGAGGTAAATCAATAGTGTGCCCAAAAGAGAGCTCTTCATTGAAAGGTTGTCATGTGATCTGGTTTTGACTTTGAAATACAGTACATGAAAATTATACTTGACAGTTGCTTCAAATTTGACTACCAAACAAGGCAACAAAACAATGCATCAACAAACATGAGGAGTGATACAATCTGAGCCCTGCCACCAAACCACCAGGTTCAGGAACAGTTACTGCAAACCATCAGTCTCCTGAACCAGTGCGGATAACTTCATTCATCTCATAACCTACAGATACACATTCAAAGACTTTACAACTCATGTTCTCAGTATTATTTAATTATACTTTTATTACTTACACAATCTGTCTTCTTTTCTACAATGGTTGTCAGTCTTTGTTATTCATAGTTTTTCATAAATACTACTGCAATTCTTTATTTTCCTGTGAATGCCTACAAGAAAATGAATCACAAGGTAAATACAATATAATGTACTTTGATTATAAAATTGACTTTGACTTTGAAATTTACAATAGTGATTTAAGGCTGCTTTCAGTATTTTCACCTGCTGATTCAAACCATTTAGAACTACATGGCATAAACACAAGAGATTCTTCAGATGCTGGAATTGCAAAGCAACACACACACACAAATTGCTGGAGGGACACAGCAGGCCAGGCAGCATCTATGGAAGTGAATAACCAGTTGACATTTCAGGCTGAGACCCTCTGTCAGGACTGGAAAGGAAGGGGGTAGAAGCCAGAATAAGAAGTTATGAAGTGGGGACATGATATAAGCTGACAGGTGATAGGTGGGACCAGGTGAAGGGGGAAAGCAGGGGGTGGGGGGAAGAAATATTGAAAGAAACTGGGAGGTGATAGGTAGAAAAGGCAAAGTGCTGAAGAAGAAGGAGTTTAATGGGAGATGACAGTGGACCATGGAAGGAGGAGGGGAACCAGAAGATGGTGATGGACAGGTTGGTTGTTTGTCTGTCCTGATGGGTGCAGTCTTTCATTGATTCCATTGTGTTTCTTGTATAAGTTTACAGACTTTGATAATAAGTTTACTTTAAACTTTGAATTTTATTTCCACAATGGTGGATATCTGATATAAAAATAGAAATGTTGCAAATAAGCAACGGACCAGGCAGCAAAAATGGAGGGAAAACTGAGTTAACTTTTTAAGAAGCAGACCTTCCATCCTAACAAGCAAAGTTAATAGTTTTAAAATATCAGAAGGGGGAGGAAAGTACAAAAAGACCTGTGAGAATTTGAAGGGCCAGAGAGATTAAATGATAAAAGGAATCACAATAAAAGGAATCCCACGTGCCAAGGTCAGAAATGTCTCAGATGGTGTCATGGCATTCCAAAGAGGGAGTGTGAGCAGCCAGAAGTCTTTGTACATATTGGCACCAATGACATAGGCAGAAAAGGTAAGCAGGTCCTGAAGAGAGGTTTTAGGGAGCTGGGTAGAAAGTTGAGAAGCAGGACCACCAGGGTAGTGATCTCTGGTCACACACCAATGGAGGGTAAGAATAGGACGATTTAGCAGGTGACTATGTGGCTGAGGAACTGGTGCACAGGGCAGGGTTTCAGATTTGTGGATCACTAGGAACTTTTCTGGGGAAGTTACAACCTGTAAAAGAAAGGATGGGTTACCCCAGAACCTCAGGGGGACCAATATCCTTGTGAAGAGTTTTACTGGAGTTGTTCAGGAGGGTTTAAGCTAATTTGGCATTGGGTTGGGAGCCACAGTGATAGTGCTGAAGGTGAGGTAGTTGATTTTCAAGCAATGCAATGTGTAGTGATACTGCTAGCAAGGTGAGGCTGATGAAAGGGCAAAATTACACTCAATAGGATGAGTTGCAATATAAAAGGAAGACAAAATTGATAAAGGTAAATACAGGACTGAAGATGTTATATTTGAATGTGTGTAGTATATGGAACTGGGAAACCTGGGCAGCAGCAGTATCTGCATGGAAGAAATTCTGGCAATCTACCTCAGTATGTTGCCAAGGAAACCCTATGGACAACTGCACTGTCCATAGGGTCACCATGAGTCAGCGGTGACTCAATGGAACACAACAACAAGAAGTATATGGAATAAGGTAGATGAGTTTATAGCACAGTTACAGTTTGGTATGTATGACACTGCAGGCATCAGATGAAACATGGCTGAAAGAAGATTATAGCTTGGAGCTTAATGTCCGAAGATACATTATGTATCAAAAGGATAGGTTGGTATGCTAAGGGAGTGGTGTAGCTCTATTGGTTTCAGACAGTCTTTCCAGGTGAGGAGTGATTTACGTCTACATCTGTTGTGGATCAAATTTGATGTGTTCTCGCCACCGGGGAACCGCACAGTATATGGGTGACCACTTCACAGAGCAATTCTATTCAGTCCACAGGGATGAACATTTGCCTGTCACTTTGACCCTCCAAACCACTCCCAGTCTGGCCTCTTTGCTCTCACTCTGTTCCAATAAAGCCCAAAGCAAAGTTAAACTTAGCAACACATACAAATTGCTGGGGGAGCTCGGCAGATCAGGCAGCATCTATGGAAATGAATAAACAGTCAATGTTTCAGGTCGAAACTCTTCTGCAGAATTGGAAAGAATGGGGAGATGCCAGAATAAAATGGTGGGAGGAGGGGAAGGAGTCTAGCTAGAAGGTGATAGGTGAAGCCAGGTGGATAGGAAAGGTAAGTAGCTGGAGAGGAAGGAATCTGATAGGAGAGGAGTGTGGACCATGGGAGAAAGGGAAGCAGGGGGGCAGTAGGGGAAGGTGATAGGTAGGTGAGAAGATGTAAGAGGTCAGAGTGGGGAATAGAAGAAGATGGAGGGGAGGAGGAGGGAATTTTTTTTACTGGAAGGGGAAATCAATATTAATGCCATTAGTCTGGAGGATACACAGATGGAATATAAGACATTGTGGGTGGCCACAAGAGGAGGCCATGGACAGACATGTCAGAATGAGAATGGGAATGGGAATTAAAATGTTTGGCCACGGGGAGGTTCTGCTTTTAGCAGATGCTTGATGAAGGTTACACCATCTCACTTTGTAGGTGTCAACCTTCCTGACCAAAGAGTGATTTCAACAATTTCACTTTGGAAGTCCAGTCTTTGCACTTCACATTCCTGGCCCTCATGATTGTTTTCCTCGTTTCCTTTCCATTAATAATTTCACATACTAATTCAGGCCAATTCCAGGTATCTGTTTCATTATGCTCTAGTGGATTTACCACCTTCTTCAGTGGGCCCAGTAATCCCTTTTGTCGTAGAATATCACTGGACAGAAACAGGCTCTGTCCCTATGTAATCCTTGCAAACCTGATCTTCTGCCCAGTTTTACCTACCAGCACCTGGACCATATTCCTCCAAACTCTTCCCATCTACATTTTTATTCAAACTTATCTTGTGTAACAATCAAACCTGTATCCAACCCTTCTGCTGGTAACTTATTCTACACTCGTGCTACCCTCTGGGTCAGGGGTTTGCATCCTGGGGTCCGAGGATCCCTGGTTAATGGTAGGGATCCATGGCATGAAAAGTGTGGGAAACCTTGTTCTAGATGAAGAAGCATCCCCACATATTCTCCTTAAATGTTTTACCTTTCCACCTAACCTATGACCACTAGTTCTAGTCTCACCAAAGCTGAGGGGGGAAAATGCCTGAATGTTTTCACCTTATCTATACCACTCATACCTCAAAAGATCCTCTTAACTATCCTGTGCTCCAACCTATGTAACCTCTTCCTGTAACTCAGGTCCTCGAGTGCCAGTGGCATCTTTGTAAATTTTACTCTGCACTCTTTCTATCTTGTTGTTTAATTTCTTCTAGCTTGTACCCCATCCTAAGAAAAATGAGCAGGAGGAGGCCAGGTGAGGTGACATTGTGCCTCTGAGTCTGTTGGGTCATTTATTGCATCTAGTGGTCCTGAAGAGGTGGGCCTCTTCATCAAGCATCTTTGTCCATTCACCACAACAATCAGGATCTCCCAGTGACTAACCATTTCAACTCCACTTCCAATTCCCACACTGGCATGACTGTCCATGGCTTCCACCACTGCCACCATGAGGCCAAACTCAGGTTGGAGGAGCAATACTTCATATTCGGTCTGGGTCGTCTCCAAACTAACAGTATGAAAATTGATTTCTCTAACTTCCCTCTATTCCCCTCCCCATTGCTTTTCTTTTGTTTTCCCTCTTTCTGGTGGCCCTCTCACACCTTCTCTTGTTCCTCCCCACCACTATGACCAGCCATCAACTCCTCTGGCTTCCCACCTCCTTCCCTTTATTACATTTTATATTGTCATCTCCTGTCAGATTCCTTATTTATCAATCTTATGCCTCTTGCACCTATCACCTCCTAGCTTCTCACATCACTCCCTTTCATCCCCTCCATTCCCTTTCAACGTCCTCCCTCCCACTCACCTACCATCAACCTCACCCTGTCTCACCAGCTTGTGCTCTTCCAATTCCCCCCATCTTCCTATTGTGGTTTGAGCCCCCTTCCTTTCTGTTTCTGATGGAGAGCCTCTGACTGAAAGTTTGATGGTTCATTTCACTCCACAGAAGCTACCTGACCTGTTGAGTTCCTCCAGCATTTTGTGTGTGTGTGTGTCTGAAACAGTAATTCTCTTATTCTCTCTCCAGAGATCAGTTTCAGAAACGGAATCAGATTTACCATCACTGCTTTAATGACATGAAATGTGACTTCTTGCAGCAGCAGTATGTGCAAAGACATAAAATTACTATCAATTGCAAAAATATATAAATAGTATAAAAAGGAACAGTGTGGTAGTGTTCATGGACCAATCAAATATCTGATGCCAGAGGGGAAGAAGCTATTTCAGAATCATTATAAGACCATGAGATACAGGAGTGGAATTAGGCCATTTGCCCATGGAGTTTGCTCCACCGTTTCATCCTGGCTGATCTTTCTCCCTCTCAGCCCCAATCTCCTGCCTTCTTCCCTTCATGTCCTGACTAATCAAGAATTGATCAACCTCTGCCTTAAATATATGCAATGACTTGGCCTCCACAGCCACCTGTGGCAGTGAAATCCACAGATTCTCTGGCTAAAGAAATTCCCCCTCATCTCAGTTCTAAACAGACAGCCCTCTATTCTGAGGCTGCGTCCATTGGTTTTAGACTTGCCCACCATGGAAAACGTCTTTTCCAAATCCACTCTATCAAGGCCTTTCTTCAGTGGATCTTCAGTAGATTGTGTGACTTCAGGCTCGTTTGCCCATTCCCTGACGGCAGTAACAAGAAGAGGGCATGTCCCAGATGATGAGGGTCTGATGGAGGGGACGATTGTACTTGTAATGGAGCCGGCCGAGTCTACATTGCTCAACGACCTGATGAGTTTTTGACCTTGTCTTTAATTATCTTCCCTGTGATGAGCTGCCTAGCTTTGTGTCCGGAACGGAAGTGTCTGAGCTGATCACCATCACTGAGAAATGTCGTGCACAAAGATTTATCTGACTCTAGTATACTAATGACCTTCTCTGTGAAGTGGCTTCAAATCTGCTGTGGTCTACAGCAGATATGCGGAGTAACAGAATAATTTAGCATCCGCCTACTCACTAGTTGGGCTGAATTCTCAAACAGCAGAAAATCCAAAGCAACACACACAAAACACTGGAACCACTCAGCAGCTCAGGCAACAACTATTAAAAAGAGTAAAGAGTCGATGCTTCGGGCTAAGACCCCTCTTCAGGACTGAGAAGGGGAAAGATGCCTGGATACAACGGTGGGAGGAGGGAAAAGAGGCCAGCTGGAAGGTGATAGGTGAAGCCAGGTGGGAGGGAAAGGATGAGGGCTGAAGAAGAAAGAACCGGAGAGGAGAGGAGAGTGGAGAGGAGGAGTAAGAGGCAGATTGGAAGTGAAAGGGTGGAGTGGGGACTAGAGGAAGGGGGATTCTCTGGTTTGGGATTGTGTGATGGCAAAAGGTCTCACTCTGGAGGTGTGTGCCGTCTGCAGCTTCTGTATATTCATTTACACTACCATCGTGTGTCAGACAGCAACTCCCTGCTCCTGTATTCAACTGCATAAACTCCACTTGTGTCTCGTAGAGAGTAAAAATGGAAAACACTGTCTGGGTGGTAGTTGCACATCCTCGGACATCAAGAGTTATTGTGCACAGAGAAGTTTGGTTCTTTTAAATACTTAGTCCAATGTTTGATTATGAAATAACTTCACACACATTTCAGAATGACTTTGGAAGCATACACAATATATCCTCGAGTTTGGGTAACATGACATCACCAAAGATGGCTTAAATGTTAGCTTTAGCTTCTGAAGTGTGAACTGCTGCAATCATTGGACAAAGCTTTCAAAAGTTTGGGAACTTTCTCTCTGCACCGTTTGTTTTTCATTTATAAGTGACTAAACATTATTGATTGCATCCCTAAATAGGAGCGTTGGTGTAAAGGAGGTCAGCATTGGGTCAACAGTAACATGTTTCTATTATGCAAACAATTGTGCACTCTGTGGCCTACTCCAGATACCTGAGCCTGTAATCAGGACTGATCCAAGTGGTGCACCGACAGAGCGCTATCTACTTGCGGGTGGGGTGCATTTTTTTGGTGAGAAAGCTGAGACTTACTCCACTCTTTCAGGCAGTTGTTATCTGATGTTATCCAAGGTGGCACTGAGCTGCAACCTTCATTGATTCACAGTGCAGATCTAGCTGTTCATTAACTATTCAATTTTAAATTATTTTCCAGGCTTCTAATGTTGGTTTTGAGAACAGAGAGGAGAGTTTGGGATCAGGTGAGGATTTTGGGACAGGGATGTGGGGGAATTAGAGTTAGGCTGAAGTCAAAGCCTCCACTTGGCATTCAGCGATGTGGATGTGTGATGTCGATGGATTAACTGAGGGTGGACAAGGGCCTCCCGCTCAGATCAGTGAGTTTTCGGAAGGCTCCGCATTCGGAGTTCTGTGTGGGCAGGAGGAATGACCCCTTGAGTTTGCGAATCAGTGACATGGGAGTTTCAGGGTTGGTGTTTAGGTTCCTGTCATTGGCAAGACCAGAGCCTGAGGCTTGGTGTTTGGTGATTGGCATCGTCTGGGATTAATGTCCACTGGAAGGTCAAGGCTTAAAGAGCTGTTTATGTGTGTGTGGGTGAGAGGGACGAAGCTGGAGGCCAGTCCTTGGGTTAAAGGTGTGTGTGTGTGTGTGTGTGTGTGTGTGTGTGTGTGTGTGTGTGTGTGTGTGTGTGTGTGTGTGTGTGTGTGTGTGTGTGTGTGGGTGAGAGGGATGAAGCTGGAGGCCTGTCCTGGGGTTAAGGGTGTGTGTGTGTGTGTGTGTGTGTGTGTGTGTGTGTGTGTGTGTGTGTGTGTGTGTGTGTGTGTGTGTGTGTGTGTGTGTGTGTGTGGTGGTGAGAGGGAGGAGTGGGGCTGTTGTTTTTCCTGTTACTTGTTTGTTTGTTACTTGTCGTGTTTTATATTGTTCTGCCGAGCATTGTGGATAAACAATGTTGGCCCTGGAATGTGTGGTAACACCTGTGGGCTGCCCCCAGCGCATCTTTCGAATGGATTCTGTAAATGACACATGTCACTGTCTGTTCTGATATATGTATTACAAATAATCTTGAATCTTGGATCTTGATCTTGAATCTAGTTGTGAAAAATCCGATTGCAATGGAGTTTAGATAGTGGTGGCAATCCAAAGCAATTTGTCTCCAATCTGTAGAAAAAGCATTTCAGGATGTATATTGTATACATTAAACTGTACCTTTGAACCCTTGTTCCACGGTTTATTATTTCTTCAATTGCTATGTAGAGCTGATTGATTGGCTAAGAAGTTTAGAGTGATCTAATGATTATACCATTACAGCTTGCAGGATTTATCTCCGTAAATTAACACTAGGAAAATACTCCAATGGTGTTGAGATACCCTTTGCTTCAGACAGGTGCTTCACAGAGGCAAAGCTTCGTTATCAATTGTCAGGGCATCAACAATAAAGGCAGCTGGTCACATAAAGTGCCCTGTAAAATGAGTTCAAAGTTATCCACAAATAATCTAAAATTATTTGCTAAATGTAGTCCATTAGATTTGAACAAAATGGAAACAGGCTCCTCAGCCCATCATGTTTAATGCTATCAATACTAATCCAACTAGCTTGTGTTATGTTTCACTATGTCCTGCTCATTCAAGGACACGTCAAGATGTCCCTTGAATGTTCCTGTCTCCACCACGCCCTGTGGCAGCTCATTCCAGATACCAAATCTTTGTGTGGAAAAGTTACCCCTCCTTTCTCCTTTAAACTTCCTCCCTTTCATCTTAAACCTATAGTTTTAGTCACCCCTACCACGGCAAGCAGACTATGGCGAGCTACCCAATCTAATCCTCTCACAATTTTATGTGCCTCTGTCATGTCATGTCATCTCTCTCCCACCTTCACTCCAGGGAAAACAATTCCAGCCTACTCAATCACAATAGTCAAGATCTAGATTTACTTCTCAAAATTGGGTGTGGGGTAGAGATACGTCTCTACTAAACTAGGTGCAAGGTGCACCTTCCCCTCCTTCCCTCCGCGAAACTGCAGGTCACCCTTGGGCAAGGTGCAGCACCTGCTCAGGCACCCCCCTTCTCCATGGGAGCAGCTGGTGCACATCACAATTCCAGATTATATGGCCACTGACTCCAGGCAGACAATCTCTGATGATCATTGATAATGGCTGGGGTCACCTGTCTTGTAAAGACACTCCCCAGAAGAAGGCATTGACAAACCCCTTCTGTAGAAAAATTTGCCAAGTACTACCATGGTCATGGGACTATGATTGCCCACGACATACGACACGGCACATAATGATGAGGCTGACATCAGAAGATACAATGAATTGCTTGTTTTGCGTTAACAGCCTACAGAGCCGAGGGTGCACTGAGTGCAGGCAGCAAGTGTCATCACTCATCGCAGCACCAACGTACCATGCCCACAACGCAGAACACAACAAAACTACAACAGCAGGACAAGCTTCATTCGTCCCTCCCAACAATGCAGGGTGTCTCCTTGCAACTGAAATCCTCCAAACCCAGTAACATCCTTGTGAGCCTCTTCCACGCTATTTCTGGCTTAACCATACCCTTCCTATGATCCGGCAGACAGAGCTGCTCACTAAGTAAGTAGAATAATTTGGCCATTCACAACATACAAGCACTGTATGAAGGAATCAACACTATATAGACTGATTTTCTGCACTCTGAAAATCTTGCAGTTAACTGTTCTGTCAGATTCTACAAGATTAACCCATGCTAACCCTGAGCAAAAAGCACTTGGCATTGACACTAGACCCGGAGAGTTGATTAGGTGGAAAAGCCTCACCTTTAAGCCCCCACTCTGGTGATGAACTGTGACCTCCCCTATCCAGGAGTATCACTTTGATTTTCTTTTCATCTGCTCTGGCTAGGAAGTAACATTCATTGGAATTAGAACTGGAATGGGTTTATTGCTGTCACATGTACCGAGATAAAGTGAAAAGCTTGTCTTGCATGGTGTTCATTCAGATCACAGTGCATTGAGGTAGAATGAAGTAACACAACAACAGAATGCAGAATCGTGTGTGACAGCTACACAGAAAGTGCAGTGCAGGTCAACATTAAGATCATAATGAGGAAGGTTATGAGGTCAAGAGTCCAACTTCTGAAACTAAGGAACTATTTTCTGTGGGTCAGGGTCAACCACTGTGTCCTAGCTGTCTAGATATGCAAGCATGGGTAGTACAATATGAGAAGCAACTCCCCCCCTCTCCATGCAGCTGATGAATCCAAAGGAATGGCAGAGACGGAAAAGTTTGGCACCAGTGGCCTCACAGGAGTTGCCAGTCAGCATTGAACTCAACATAGGACTGCCTTAGGGTCTCTAACCCTGGACATTTCCCTCAGGATATACTCCCGAAGCCTCTCCCATGAGTGAGTACAGCCGCAAGGCAGCGGAGGTTTGAGATCAGAGTTTTCCTTCTCCTACATGATTTTCAGCCAGGGCTGACGAACCCTCTCCGACCAAAGCGACTGGTTTTAAGGCACCAGTAACCCGCCTTTGCCCCTTCTCCTGTCAGTGGAAGTGGTCCTGCCAGGCTTAGTAGCTAAGCAACACGTGCAGGCCAGGAGCTGGACTTGGTTGTCAGAGGCTGTCTGAGGTGTTGCCATTGGGAGCATTTAATAGGTAGTGGTACCTTGTCCCCTTTACCACCCCTGGCTATAACAGCATTAAGGAACCTAAGGAACTAGATAATAGTCTTAGAACAGTGGTGTAGGAACTGTCCTTGAGCCTGGTGGTATGTGCTTTTGGGCTTTTGTATCTTCTGAATGATGAAAGAGGGGAGAAGAGGGAATGTCCGCGGGGGGGGGGGGGGGTCAAGCTGCATTTAAGTGACAATGGCAGGCACCATACGTGCACAGTGAAGCTGCAGAACAAGATAATGAAACAGGACTATCCCAAATAGTACATTTGAGATGTGTTATACCAAAGACTGGCTGGAATATTACTGATGCTTTCAGAAGTAGAAGGTGACATAACTTGACTTGGATTCTCATAGATATAAAGAAAATTAAGCTGTGATCCGCTCGGTGAACTCCACATCTATTAAGAATTCAGCAGAATGGATCCAGCAATAGAAATCAAACACCGCAGATGCTGGAAATCTGAAACAAAAACAGAAAGAGCTGGGAAATGCTCCGCAGGTCGGATGGCATCTGCGGAAAGTGAAACTAAATGTATGCTTCAGGTCAAATTTGTTTTGTCAGAACTGTGAAACTGAGAAAACAATTTGGTTTTTAAGTTTTAGTGAGAATGGGGAGGGATGGATAGGGAAAGAAGAAGACCTCTGATGTGGTGAGGTCAGGGTTGTGCCAGCGTTAAGCTGGTGAAGCCACCTGGTCAATGAAAGTTGTTAGTGAAAACAATACCAGATCACGTAAAAGCCATGGGGCAGGTCAGAGCTCTGGCGAGTGCAGCAGATTTCCCCATGTTCACAGCCAGTGAGCAGGTAATGCGAATGGAAACTCTACAGTAGAACTGGCCACGTCTGATGTAAGTGCGGGCGTGGGTTATCTGACATTGTTAAACTTGATACTGAGCCCAGGAGGCTGCAGTATGCTCAGCCAAAAGGTGATGTGCTGAAC